>NW_026019116.1:8759333-8793284 GCF_020466585.1 Dendroctonus ponderosae | reverse complement strand
CCTCCGCCACCCCCTCCAAGCATAGAGCCTCCACCACCGCCCCCGCCTCCTAAACTGCGTGCCCTGCGTGCGACATGTTCAAGTTCGATTGGTTCTACAATCTGGGCCTAAAAAACCTCATTTTGGCTCAGAAATCAAGTGAGTAGATGTTTGCTTACCTGCGCGCCTTCTACCAGTTTGTGTGCCCCGGGGGTGGCATGAAAAGCCATTAACACCAAGCACACTACTTTTAGGTAAAGCATCTTGCAAGGGTTTGACTGAGTGCGACCTGATTTATTTATATAGTTTTTGAATATTTGATTATTGATCTATGATCGATGTTAGTCTGGGGGCATATGTGAGTTTTTATAGTAGATTGTGTCGGTGGAGGCAAGCAGTGATTTGAAGCCACTTTCAAAAGCAACTTGAGGCCCTCAAGGGCTGCTAAAGGGGTCGGAAATGTGGAACCATCCCAGCTTAGGAAAGGTGGAAAAAGTTTAATAGAACGTCAAAGTTTTGCGGATACTTTTGCTCCTCCTATTAAACGTTATTCTAGTGGAACCACTTATCTGCTGATGCCTTTTGAGGGTTCAAAGATTATCAAGTCCAATAGTTTTTACGCTGCATTGCACTAAAAGTGGCGTGTGTAATGTTTTCTTCAATTAATCAGAGCATTCAATGGCTTGTTTGTTTGGCGTCCAGATCTCAACTTTTGAAAAACTTTCCAGTTCAGATCCACCAGTTATTATTTTATTATACATAATTTAGAAATAATCATCCAAATACGACCGTGTGCTCAATTGGGGATAGTGGCGTTTCTCCTTCAGCCGCTTAGAGTCCAATTGGGCGATCCTCTTGATTGGAGGTGGCGGTTCGAAGACGATCTGCGACCAATTGAAAATGTGAGGGTAATGAGCGCGCTGCTTCCGCAGCCAATCATGCTGCGGGCTTTGTAGGTAGGTGGAGCCCTGGTTGAACACGCCCAATTGATCTGGATCGAGCGCCTATCAGCGGACAAACGGAAAACCGAGAAAAATTACCTTGAGTATCGGCCATTTCGATGATTTTTGCTGAAAAAATGACACTTCTCGCAGGAAATCAGACACTAGCTGGTATCAAATGTATATTGATTAACATTGCTGAATGTTAGTGGTAGAAAATACATTTAGACTTACACCTAACTTAAGTAACTTTGAAAAAACACACAGAACATAAAGGCTACTATTGGAATAAAATAGTAGTTCGCAAAAAGTCCCAGTCTAAGCATATTAATTGAATCGGTTATGGCACTGCGGTGAAACTGATTGAATACTGCAGGCGTTAAGTATGTGCACATTCTGTACATTTTATACATAAAAATACTCTATATAACTATACGGATGTGACTAGGTATTGAGGTTTGGTGCAACCAATTAGCTCCAAACAGGGAATGCGCCATCCACATGTAAACGGCTGAAGTGGACAGCCGCAGCTGTCCTTGTCGAGAATTCTTAGGCTCTTTGGCGGCCCACTATCAGTCATCTTTCTTCACAGACTCTTTCTTTTCCGGCGCGATGAAGAGCATATTTGCAGTCACGATAATCGGGTAAACCACTTTGTCAAAGGACATCACTGGCACTTCTTGGCCTTTGGCGAGGCTCAGAAGCATGATGTTGGACTCTTTACTGTAAGTGATTTGTTTCTGCTCGTTCAACCGAACCACTCGAAACCTGCAAATGAGTGTCCAACAGTTAGCAAAAATGGAGCTGACTTTGAACTCTGCTCTTACAATACGGCGACGTTCCGCTGGGTCTGAAAGCTGAGCAACTGCTCCAACTCAGACCGGTGGTTGCGCCTCACGCTCAGCATGTTGTTCTCTAGAGCCACTAGCAGGTCAACGCCGAAGTAAAACCCGGTCCAACGCCAAACGTGCCGTTCTGCCGTTAATACAATCCGCCCACATCGCACGCTCTGCTTAAGGAAGTCCGCTTCCGAGACCTCCAAAGGCCTAAACAACACCATTTTTGTTGCAGGAAAACAGTTAAAAGCCCGCGAAATTACCCCTTATCCTCGTTGTGGTTCACTCGCAGCATGTTGTCCCATTGCTGAATCACCACCGTGTTCAACCAGCTCTTCGGAATGATGTTGTCGCCAAGAATCAGCTCGATATCCAAATGATGGTTGATGAGGTTGGGAATCCGCAGTTCCTGGAACACGTTGACGAACTGACGCCCTTCCGGCGTGTGCAGAAACGGCGTTTTATCTGCATGTTAAGTCACAACTACTTAAAACCAGATCATAGAGTATGAAGAAGTGAGCTGTTTACCTGGCCGCTGGCTGAAATATTCAGCGACCGCAGAAGCGGTGGGTTTGGATTCCTCGGGATGGTGGATCAAATAAACCCAATGCTTCAGCATCACATAGAGAGAGCACTCGGTCTGGATCGTGCAGAGGTCGGGCTGCGCCATCAAAGTTTCCATCAGGGACACGGGAATGGTACGCAGATCTTCATCAGACTCCTGGTAGTAGTAAGGCATCAAGTTCACCAAGAACCATCTAATGCAAGCGTCCTCGAGCTTCTTGTCTCCGTATAGGCAGGCGGCATTGTAGTAATCCAGGCATGTCTGCAGTTAAAAGAGCGTTGACAACACAATGGAACGAGTGAGCTAAACAGCCACCTTGGGGTTGATCGTTTCCAACATCAGTTCAGTGCATTGCTCGATCAAACCATCCAATTGGAACATGGTGGCGGTTGCCATGATGGGAAGCACTTCTAAGGGGTTCAGCACCACTTCAGCCTCGTACAGCGACCCGAAAACCACCTTCAATGCTAGAAAGATTCACATAAAAAAATGGAAAAAAATCGATCTTGCGATAAAGATTCAATTCAATTAATCCCATCAGACCAGGATGTTGGGTTAAACATACAGTCCTGCGTGATCGCGGGATCAACCACGTCAATTGTGATGTACTTCTGCGTAGTCTCCAACCAGGAGCCCCCAAACATGCTGCCAAAATAGGGGCTCTGGCACAGATACACTCTATGAAGGTAGTACTCTTTCCCCAAAGCACACACTGTTACGTCCGAGTTCTTGCCCTCGACGAAAAGGGCCTGGTAGATGTACTTGGCGGTGCATGACAGCTTGATTCTGAGAGAAAATTGTCGCTTAAAATGCCGTGCAAGCCAGGAAACCATGTTGGCTTACTTTTTCGGGGTGTGCAAAACGATATCAATAACCTTATTCAGCTCGTCCTCCTCACTCTCCAATCGCTTCCTCTTCGTGCCACTGACAAAGTTAGTCATCGTGTTCAAAATGGCCTGGGACGAGAAGTTGGACCCCATTCTAGCCGCCGTACTAACAGCAAATGCACTTTCTGACAAACCGCCCCAAGCAATGTTTTTCCAGCAGCCTGATTATGCAACTGGTTGTCTCATTGGCAATGAGGAGAAATTGAATAATTAACAACTGCGGTCAGTGAACACTTTCTCTGTTGTTTGCACACACTCGTTGGGTTAGGACCATTTGTTAACATTGGTTGTAGACGGTGATTGAATGGGGCAAAACAGGCCAAAAGAGAGTGAAGGCAACGAGGTCAAATGGGTAGTTTTTCCCGGTTTTAAGCCCCAATTTTCCATGCACCGAACTATCACAAACAAGCTTTCCCCAGAAATCGCACTCATGATCTGTCTGTCAGAAATGGGTCAATATAATGCCTGCTTGCCACACTGGGCGCGAAAACTTCATGTTGCTGATTTTCTCCCGCTAAAACTAGCTCAGTATTCAGCGGTTCAGTCCTAATTTGTACCGTACCAGATTTGGCCATATTTACGCACATCAATTAAACCCTCTTCTCTTATTCACAGACCATTCAATTACAGCCGAAGCTTAATTTATTTAGTAGCAGTGATTCACTTGCAGGTGTTCGGCAACTGCGCCCACCTACGGACAGTAAACATAACCATACTTGTCTTTATCTATGAACATAACCTCCACCTTGTGTCATGGATGGACAAAAATAGTCAACACCCGATTAAATCCAGTTCTTCCGGAATGTCGTAACATGCACCCCTTGGCTTTTGTTGATCAACATGCTGAAAATAAATCGCCTTATTCCGGCCGCCAGGGATTGCACAAAACTCCAGCCTCTAATATATCCCGGGTTGAGTGGGGATCGCCAGCGACGCCCCATGTCATGGCAGGCCTCCGTGCAGTCGATCGCGGCCACGCAGGCAGGGATTTTCAAGACAATCTCCGAAAGTGCCCCAGTGGAGTGTTGCCAAAAGTATCTGCTGTATGTGCACGAGGTTTCTGGGCTGCCCTGGTGGGCCAGCTTAGTGATATCCACCGTAGCCGTCAGGTAGCCCCAGTGTTCCAATGAAGCCCCATTGCCCCAACCTCTTGGTTACAGATCAGTAGTTACGCTGCCGTTGGCTGTTTACCAGCAGACTATTTTGGCCAAGCTGGAGAATCTTAAGCAGGAGCTGCCGGCGATTGCCGAGGAGCTGAGGCATGAAACCAACGTGGCAGTGAAGCTGTTCAAGTGGGACGAGAGGACTGCCAAGGCGGCGTTTAAGGCTACAGTAAGAGCGCAAGCAACTCTAATGAAAGGGGGTTGAGAGCTAACCTGCCTGTTTAACCCCTAGATGAAGCAGCAGTGGAACCGGTTGGTAGTGAGGGACAATTGCCATCCATTCAAAACCACCGTGCTGCTGTGGTTCCAAATACCGCTTTGGGTTTCGCTCTCAGTGAGCTGGCGAAACTTAACGTATATGCTGCCCGTACCAGATTTGGCCGCGCAAATCACCTACTCCGAGCTGGCAGTGGGCGGGTTTGGCTTCATCCCCAATCTGACCGTGCCGGACGCTTCCTGGATCTTCCCAGTTGCACTTGGGGTGGCGAATCTGGCCATCATCGAAGTAAGCCCGCGCGCAAAGTGCCCACCAACTACTGAAAAACTGGTTGATTAGTTGCAGCTTCTTTCCAGAACGTCGGGGCCCAGATCCCGCACTCAAACGGTCATCACCAACGTGTTTAGAGTGTTAAGCGTGGTAATGGTGCCTATAGCGGCTTCAGTACCTTCGGTAGGCTCTGGGAGGCTCAGAAGCGGCTTGTGCTAAAGGGGTTGTTTCAGTGCCTGGCGCTCTACTGGACCACATCCAGTGCCTATGGACTAGTGCAGAATCTAGTGCTGTTATCCCCGAGGGCTAAGCGGCTGTTCAAGGTGCCTGAGACTTCGGTGGAAGTGAAGGAGCCCTACAAGTTAATTGTGACCAATTTGAAAACTAAGCTAAAACTCTCTTAGGACGTAAGGTAATACAGAGTTTATTCAAGATGAAAAACGCGTCATTATTATTTGTGAAATTTCACCTGAAAGTTTCCTCGTTAATCGTGAGAGGAAAGTAGATTTATGACAGGTAAATGAAAGTATTTGTTTTTGTCCTGCGGTTGCCATAGTAATTGGTTGATTGGTTGCACAAAAGTGAGCGAATTGTCACTGAAACTTCAACAAACAAGTTTGTCAGTGGCAACTCTTACCTTGACACTGTTCCCGTGGTCAATATTGAGAGGATTTCGAGCCCTTTCCGGCGTCGTATTGATTATTTTCCTGCATTTTCCTCTTCCTCCTCGCCTGCGGCCGCTGGCTTCACGTGGAACTTGAAAATGTTTGTGTTGATTGCAAAACTCATCAACAAAACATAACACTCTCTTCGGCCATGTCCTCGCTGCTCCTGCTATGGGAAACCACTGTTGCCAGGAAAGTCAATTAAACAGGTAATCATCCTTAAGGTTTATGTTTTTTAAATACGCTTTAACTGGCATTTAGACGAAGGCTGGCGCTGCTTCTTGTGGGGCTGGACAATGCAGGCAAAACGGTAGCCGCTAAAGGCCTGGCTGGGGAGCCCATAGACTGCCCCATACCCACCATAGGGTTTTCCGTGATCGAACTGAAGCATTTGCAGTATGATGTGAAGATTTTCGACTTGGGTTAGTCCTGTGGGGTGAGTTTGGGGCGCTTAATGTTGGGCTATTTCAGGCGGAAGCAGCAACATCAGGGCCATTTGGTGCAAGTACTTTGTCGATGTGCATGGCGTGATATTTGTGGTGGATTCATGCGATGAAACGCGCTTTCATGAGGCCCGTGGCGTTCTAGAAGAAATTCTGAGCAGCGACAAGATCAGCGGAAAGCCGCTGCTGATCCTGGCCAATAAGCAGGATCAGGAGGCGGCCTTGGATGAGATCGACCTGATCGAGTGCCTGCATATTGAAGAGCTAGTCAACCGCTACGAGTGCCCCGCTTTGGTTCAGAGCTGCTGGTAGGGAGTTTTTTTAAATAAACAAATCCTCTAAAATCTCCTTTTTAATTGAACAGCGCCAACTACAACAAAATCGACCCAGGAATCAAGCAGGGCTACGAATGGATTGTCAACTACGTGGACAACAACTACGAGCTGCTTAACAGGCGCGTGCAACTCGACATCGTCGAGCAGGAGATCAAGGAGAAGCAGGAGATGTTGGAGCGGTTGAGACGCATCAAGTTGGAGCGCGAATCGCGCCTCGGTAGCGTCGACCCCAACGCAATCCAGACCTTTTCCGAGTACGCCTCCCAAATGAACGGCGACGCCGTAAAAGACGCCAACGACCTGCAGATGGCCGACTTTTACCCGAACCCAGAAGAACCCAAAGCGAGCGACCACAGCACCTCCAGTTCCATTACGTTCCCGGAGGTTTACTACGTTAACAGCTTCGGTGCGGAGCGGGAGCGTCCTCAAAGCGCTGTCCAGATCGTAAAGCGTCAGCTCCAGATGGGCGCCGAGTTGAGGAGGGCGCAAAGCGCCAAAACCCGCCGGAACAAAACGGCGCCCGCCGATCCGATGCTAAACCGCGAGTTTATTCCCAGACGACCGTCCAGGAGCCACGCTTTTACTATTAGCCAACCAGACATGGGGCCTGGCGGCGATTGTTATCCTCCAGCGGTTTACCATGGGGAAGTAGAGGCACGATTTGAGCTGAAGAAGTTGAATGTGAAGCACCCCGCGCGGTTCAGTGGCGAGGATGGCCAGAACGGCATGTGCGTTGTGAATGTGGAGTGAGGTACTGATTTAGTGTTTAGTGATTTTATATTTTTGTAAACGTTGAAGGGGGTTTACTAAAAAAAATTGCACGAATTTTTCCTGTCCTTTTCAATATTTTCTCCAACTTTTGCTTAAAAAAAGCAGGAATTTTTTTTTCTGGTTTTTTTAAATTTTATACAGAAATTTCAACCATTTTTTTCAGTTAATTAGTTAATTTTGCTACTATACCAACATATCTCGTTCCCTTTTAGACATGTTCGTTCCTTCTCGCTTTCATTATCAGGAGAGTTTTTTTTTGTTTGCCCGGCGCAAGGGCGGATCTAAGGGGGTCATGACACCCCTCCCCCCATTCAATTCTCTATCCAACGATGCCAAAACGAATTCTGTGGCTCGAATGGTTCTTGAGAAACCTCGAAAAAAGCAGCGTCATGTTCAAGTGGATTTTGCAACTCAAAAAAAAACCGCGCAAATCTAAAACTTCTTGAATTCAAGCATTTTTTGAGAAAACTGTCAACATTTCCTTATCGATGGTTCACTTTCTAAAAAGGCCATTTATTTCTGTCTTGAATGATGTACACATGAGCGTTCTTGCTCATTTTGCCTCCGAGATATGAGCAAAAACGGGACGGAAAACATGGAATTTTGGCATAATCTTGCTCCAAGTGTCTGATATTCAAATTTTCCGATGATTTTAAATATGAAACACAAAGAAGCTTGCAGATCCAAAAAGTAACAAACCACAGAACAGACCCCCATAGGGGGGATATTTAGAATAGTCAGTCAACTGTCTGTCATCTGTCCCCGAGTCACAAAGGTCAATTTCAGCCGCCGAATGTCAGAAGAGAAGTAGGTTCCTGTAGAATTGCCACGGAGGTTCAGGTTTCATGCACTGGATTAGTAGTTCTGTGGTTTGATCGTCTCCACAGAATATCCCCCAGGGGGGTATTCTGTGGCCCTCTCCATTCACTATCTGCATTCAAAAACACGTTCGGTTGACTGGATTGGCCAGAGACAAGTCTCCGGATTGGTTGCCTATTCCCGTCAAACCTGACGTGTTTACTGTTATCAGCTTGTCTTGTGTTTATCAAAATTCCAGTGATTTAATCCAGAACAACTGCACTGAACTACGTGGACAGCGTCCGCTGGACTGGTTGCCATGTCCTTGGAAACCCGATACAACCTAAAGAGCCCCGGTAAGCACGATAAACTCGTGTGGGTTTAATAGGTTAAGGCACCGCAAAACAAACCCCCGATTGATCAAGTGGGGCTTAGTTGTGGGCACAGCTGTAATGTTGGTTATCGTCTAGGGGTGAAACGCCTCATGAGGGAAGCGTTGGAGCTGGCCAACCCTACCGAGGAATACCATGTGTGTCCTTTGGAGGACAACCTGTTTGAATGGCACTTCACAGTGAGGGGGCCCTCAGAGACGGAGTTTGAGGGGGGTTATTATCACGGCAGAATTCTGCTGCCCCCGCAGTACCCTATGCAGCCCCCCAATATCATTTTACTGACGGTGAGTGTTTTAACTGATGTTAAGAACGGGGGAACTTGTCTGGCGTTGTTCGCTCGCTTTGAAAGATTGGAGTTTTGTTCCAGCCAAACGGGCGTTTTGAAGTAAATAAAAAGATCTGCCTCTCCATTTCCGGTTTCCATCCGGAAACGTGGCAGCCCTCTTGGTCGATCCGAACAGCTCTTCTGGCCCTGATTGCCTTCATGCCGTCCAAAGGTAATTGCCCTTAATGGCGCTTCTTTGAGCGTTGATGTTTCCCCTTGCACAAGGTGCTGGAACCATTGGGTCGTTGGATTACACGCCCGAAGAGCGGCAATTGCTTGCAAAGAAGTCCAAAAGCTGGGAATGTCCCACTTGCGGGAAAATCGCCGACACTTTAGTCTCGGCAGAGAAAACGCCGGTTTTAACCCAAGAGGAGAACAGCATGCTGCAAACGATCACCCTGAAGGTGAGCCAGTAGGGCGCCGGGTTTATTCAGCTCAGGGCTTGATTTTAGACAGAAGAGGACAAGAGTGAAAAGGCACCGCCTGCGGAAGAAGGCGACGAAGCTGAAACCGTTAAGTCGGACATCTCGCAGGATCTGAGACAGAGAAATGTGCCGAGCACTTCGCAGATGCAAACTCAGGTCGTGGACGATATCCTCAGAACCAGCATTGAGAGGAGCAACAGGTAAAGTCCCCAAGAGACTGTAGGGGCTGGATGCGAGTTTTCGAGTTTTTCGGCTTTCAGAGACAAATTTTGGAAAGTCATCATTAGCATAATCGTCGCCCTCATAGCGCTTTTGGTTCTGCGACGGGTGCTGTTTACGTAACCCTCAGTTTTGTTGGGCAGAACCAAGCTTGCGCTATCGCCGATATTCCAGGATGTTTCCAGTATTATTTTAGCTTAGTTTCTACATACAGTAGATGCAATCGGTTCGCATGCATTGTTGTTGCGTGTATTGAGGAAATAATGTACATTTATCCAGTAGGTGTTTGAATAAACGTTGTTAATGTAAATCAGCTAGAAGTGTTGGAGCAAGTCCCCTTAGGCGGACAGTCCGGTTCGGGCACGCAATTGTCCTGGCAGTCCCGGGCGAAGCCCGGGCAACAGTAGCAAGAATCGTTGCAGCGAATATTCACGATGGGGCAAACTTGCCCTAAGGTTTCGCATGTGTTTTGGCAAGCAGAGCCGCATAAGTAGTGCTCGTTCGGTCTGCTGCAGTTGATCCATTGTATTCCTGAAATGTGCGTGTTTTTAGTTGCCAAAGGCTTGCCACTGCTTACCTCCAGGCGGGCGAGGGTCGTCCGGTCCGGGATTGGGGCAACCGCAGCTCAAAGCCGCTAAAACACTCAAACTAGCAAAGACGCGCGCGGCAGGAAACATTTTTGTGTACTGCAGTTTTCCGCGTTTTTTGTGTGCAAACCGATACGTTGTTCAGTGGGGAGCCAAGGCCGCCAATATAATGCATTTAAGGCTTTTTCCAGCGTTATATTTGCAATAATTATCTACCCGCGTGACTCATTCCCATTGTAAAGCTGCAACGAGCTGATAGTCGCAGTCGCATTGTTTCTTTTGCCGGCAATTAGTCAGATTAAACACATTAGCGGCGTCTCAGGCAATCAATTGTTTTTGAATGTTTACGCAAATGAGGCATTTATGTGTACATTTTCACAGGTTTTGGGTATTTGGGAAGTTTATTAATTGCCAATTATCATTTAGCTTGGGGGGCTTGAAAAACCCGGAACACGTCATAAAGCTGGCAATTAGGAATGAAACTTTAGTTTAAAATGGGGAAATTCCGCATCTGTTTTCATCAAAATGATTATAGAATGACTGTTGGCTTCGATGTCTTTCAAAGTGAAGTTTTAGATGATAGAGAAAAGGACTCAAAAGCAGAGAGACTGAGACGGTTAGATGCAGGGGCGGATCCAGCTTTAAAGTCAGGGGGGGGTTATGTAGAAAAAATACGGTCTTCTGTTGTTTATGAACGAAAATGTTGAGGAAATTCGAGTAGTTTTGACCCAGAAAGCGAAATTTGAATTTCACACACTTAGGTGCAAGATTTTGCCAAAATTTCATGTTTTCCGTCCCATTTTTGCTCATTTCTCGGAGGCAAAATGGGCAAGAACGCTCATTTGCACATCATTCTAGAGAGAAATAAATGGCGTTTTTAGAAAGTGAACGATGGATGGGGAATTGTTGGCAGTTTTCTCAAAAAATGCTTAAATTCAAGAAGTTTTAGATTTGCGTGGTTTTATTTGAGTTGCAAAATCCACTTGAACATGCCGCTGCTTTTTTCGAAGTTTCTCAAGAACCATTCGAGCCACAGAATTGGCATCGTTGGATAGAGAATTGAATGGGGGGGGTCATGACTCCCCCCCCTGGATCCGCCCTTGGATAGATGGTGCATTCACTATTTTGACGGTTGATGAAACTCCCCTTCCATTCAAACAAACGACGTTAATTTGAAAAAAAGCGCAATTGTCCTAAATACTTGTCAATTTGACAGCTATAATGCCCATCTGCTGTATAAATAAAATTGGTCCCAAGGCGATAAAATACATGTCATTTCCTACAACATCATGCCAGATCTTCGAATTTTTCCTGGAACCCAGTATTGTCGACCCCTTCGATCTGCTTAATCCCCAGGTCCTCCTTCGCGTAGTTCCAGGGCTGGATCTCTGCCGAGGCGAAGGCCATGAAGAACAGCCCGCAGGCAATATAAACTGCGGCGCCGATGTAGAAGATTATGTGCCATTCTTTAATGCCATTCTATGGTGGAAGAAACCGGTGAGATTATTCGGTTAACCACTAAGACTGTTGACGTACATGATCGGACGTCAAATAGCCCACTACCATTGGGCTGATGATGCCAGTGGTGCTGCCGACGCAGTTTGCGATCCCATAAAGGCTGCCTGCAAAGTTGGGGGCCAAATCCTGCGCATTGGATAGGTTAGTAATGGTGCTGGCGCCATTAAAGGCCAGCGACAGCGTCAGCAGGACTGTCACCCAGGTCGCTTGGCAACCGACGAGCGTCTGAGCGATCAGAAGACAGCCAGGCACGATGTGAGCTGAAGCAGCGCGATTGCAATACTCACTCACTCCCCGATAGGGAACGACTACTTACAGAAGATCACAAAACTCTTGCGAAGCGCCGTTTTGGACAGCAAGGCCCGGCGGACGATCAGGTCGCCGATGGCCCCAAATGAGAACCCGGCGATCATCCGCGCCAGGTAGGGAAGTGCGGCTAGGAAGCCGGTGTGTCCCAAATCGAAGCCCAACACGCTGGACATGAACTTGGGACCGGCCGTCATCAGGAAAAACAGCCCCCAAAGGTTGCCGAATTGGGCGACGCACAACGCCCATGACGGCACGGAGAGGAAGATCGACTTGTATGGAGGAATGCGCTGGGGAAATCAGATTTCAGTAAATAGTGCTTTAGTTGATTCAAAAATTCGGCCTGGTTGTCCGCTTATAGGCCTATAAAGAGTCGGTCGTTCTCGTGTCATTTCGGTGATTCAGTGCGGCGTTTAATGGCGGGTGGGTGACACAGCTCGTGCTTTGGTCGCTCGGTTTTTTGATAAATTCCGGGTTTTTTGCGTTTGCGCCCGATAATTGCTGATTTTCGTGAAGCGGGGATTGTTTTTCACAGTTTTGTGATGTTTTCGCGACCGGTAGTGCGCTTTTCACGGAAAAAAACCATTTTTTCCCAGTGGAGAACTTCTGACGTTTACTGTCAAACCCGTGCAGCGACAGTGAAACGCGCCTACTAGCCATCAAACTGGGATATTTCTGTTGTTCAAGTGCTATTTGGGTGCCCGAAGACTTTTTGGATTCTTCGACTATTTGGACAGCGAAAGTTACTTGAAGCAAAAAGGTGCTTTCCCGGTATATTCCTTGTTATTGAACTTTTGGAGGACCTTATTAGTAGGTAATATAATAATAACATTTGATTATTTTATGAACGAGCGCAAAATTGAGTCTGCACAGAATACATCTGTACAGCCGGACTGTATACTAAGGAAAGAATACCAAAAGTAAATTAAATTGAATACCTTCTGGGTCGAAACTGTGCCAGCCAAACTGTGGCTGATGTACTCCTTTTCCGCGCTGCTGATCCAGGGATGTTGTTCAGGTGAATCGCGCACGAAAATCACCCACAGAACCGTCCAGAGCAGCCCCAAAATGCCGCAGGTCCAGAACGCCCAGTTCCAGCCCAGATGCTCGATAATTGCGCCTAAAACCCCCATTTAAGCACCCAATTGCACTCAGAGCCCCGTTAATTACCTAGAAGGGGCCAGGTGAAGACTGTGCCCAATGAGCTGCCCAGGGTGGCGCTGATGAATTTGCCCTTTTCGGCCGGCGGCGCCCATTTGGCGATCAGACAATGTACTGCTGGATACACGATTCCCTAAAAAAGTTACCGGGTTACCATCGTTGAGTCCGGGCAGTTCTGAGCTTGCCTACCCCCAGCAGGCCGATCACAAATCGGTTGGCGATCAGCAGATAGGGGTGCACGGAGGCGCACAAGGGCCCAAAGAGCGTCAGAATGGAGCTAAGGGTGAAAGAAACGGCCACGGAGTTGCGGGGGCCGTATCGTTCGGCTATGGCTCCTGCTGGCATGTTGCTGATGAAAAATCCCCAAAAGTAGGAGCCTAAAACCAGGCCCTGCAGGTTGGGGTCCCAATCGAATGTGGTTTCTGAGCGTCTCTGAGCGCTGATGGTTTCAGTGTTTTTGATCGTGGCATTGCCGTAAGGCGCCAGGCATTCGGGCAGGGATTGCGTGTCATTGTTGCCCCTGTCTGAGTCCACCATGGCCAGGAGAATGAGCGACATGTTGGTTCTGAGCATGTACAAGAACAACGTGCAGGTGAACAGTTTGACCCATATTATGCTCCTGATCGGGATGGAACCTGCGCACGGTTGAAGTTTAAATGGGGAATGTTTTGTTAAAAACGGTTTACTTACTGGGCGTTGGTGAGTTCACTATAGTCATTTTGAAGCCGGATCAGTGTGAGAACATGCCGCACTTATGGCGAAATATGTCGTTGATGCACAACGCGCTCACTGTACGGAACTGAACGGTTTTCGAAATCAGGTGCCTAATTGCTATGGCTGTTTGAATAGAATCACTTTATAATTACATGGAACCAATTCCGAGTCGGAATTTTCTAATTATTGGTGCCCAATTATTCACAAAATGTTCTTGATGTCCGATTAAAAGTAGTGGCTTGTCACGGAACCCGCATTGAATTTTTTATATTACGGTCATCTAGCAGAAACTCTGAGCCGCCGGTGAAAACTTTTTCCTTAGTTTTAAGCCTATTGCATCATAGACTGGTCCCAAAGAGCGGTTCCGCTTCTCATTCACTCACTCAATCAGCAGTTTGCAGCGCGTCACAGTAACGCGATTGTTAAATTTTATTCGCTTTTTTCGATAACATTCCGGTCGATTTCGAACATTTCCATTTGACAAATATCACTAATAATCGCCTTCCTCAATGGTACCAGTTTCAAATTGGTTCAGGAACCTTGAAATTGGCGTGGACGCATTTGAATAACTAGCTGATGGGCCAGCGTCTGACCCCAAGTTTTCCTTTGGTTTTTAGCAGTGGGAAGTGGCACTCTTCACCTGATGGCACCGAAACAAGTCCGCAAATTTCGCATTGAAATTACTTTCCAGTGCAGATTAAACAGCCATTCTGCTTTAATTAGCGCTTAGAATGGTGCTGCGGTCAGCGAATGAGGCATCTAAACCGTTAAGTTTATTTGCCTGCAGCTCTTGGATATGAAAAATTCCTGCACTTTGGTTTTATGCCTGTTTTGAAAATGCATTTTTGCAGCAGGCAAGTGAAATTAAGCTTTCTAGTTCGAATTGGTTTTTCAATTAAATTGATACTGAGCGCGTGTGTGGAAAACTAATAATTTTCCGATTTAATTTTATCGAGAGACACATGCAATCTTTCATTCCCTGTGCAGGAGAATTTATTTAAACCACTTGACTTGAAGGGTTCAATTTTAAAATTGATCGCCTCCAAGGGCGTGGTTCGAACAAATTAATTCTAAATGGCAACACCACGGTTTTTTAACCAGTTTTCGCTGCCAGTGTGACGTTGACAACAATGCGCGTTCTATATCATCGTTAAAAAAAGCTAAAACAGTCCGCACAGGTGTGAAATTGCGCGTGAATGGTGTTCTAGCGATTTATTAATAAAGTTGATTCGCGACCAGCCACAATGACCTCTTCGGTGGCAATTCGCTACACCAGAAACCTCTTTTTGAGGTCGTTCTGTGCTGTGTATCTAGCAGTGTTCGTCTCAATATATTACCAGGCGCCAGGTAAGACGCGTAAACTAGACACTAATGTACCGTTAAAGTGGGCAGCGACTGGTCCTATGCTGTTTATGTAATAATTTAGATGTGGAAGCCGTAAAAGTGCTAAGTAAATTGACTGTTGCAGGCCTGTACGGGGACCATGGAGTGCTGCCTGCCAGGGCTGTGTTGGAAAACAGCCACTATAAAACGCTGTCTGCCAAAATCCACTACAAATCCACTCTATTATGGCTGGCCCCCTATTTGGGGCTGAGCACTAGCGCTGCTATCGACGTGCTGGCTTTGCTGGGCATATTTTTTGCGTTCACCGGGTCAGTATATGGAGCAACCATCTGCCGTTCTCTAAGAACTCTGTAAATTCCAGGCTGGTGTCCCAGAAGTTTTGCATTGTTCCCGTGTTTACTGCAATGTGGTCCTTGTTTTTCTCCATCTACCAGGTCGGACAGGTGTTTGTGGCCAACAACTAGTAAGTTTTTTATTGCGCACTATCAATTTACTATATCAGGAAATTCTATATGAAGTGTTGGGTTGCGCCCGGTACAGTCCGCTGGGTTTTAAAGGTCAACGAAGGTGTCTTTTTACAGTGACGAACTTCTACTGGAGGCAGGGTTTCTTGCTGTTTTTATTGCCCCCTTTTTACCCCATCGGCGCAAAGTGAAAACTCCCCATCTGGACATGATCAGTTTCTGGTTGTGCCGGTTTTTGGCCTTTCGGGTGCTCACCGGCAGCGTCCTAAAGTTGCTGAGTGGATGTCCCAAATGGTGGAGTTTAATGGGTTAGTTCAGCTTCAATCTATGGTGTTTGCCAAAAAGTCCCATTTTAGATAGAGGATAAATAAATGCATTTTGACTTTGTGTAGCCTTAAAGTCCTACTTTGAGACTATGCCGCTGCCCAGTCCGCTTGCCAGGATGGCCTTCGATTTGCCCTACTGGTTTCTGGAAGTGTCCACCGTCTACACCATTGTGTGCGAGCTGGCAGTGCCCTTTCTGTTCTTCTGGCCTGGACGCACGGCGAAGATCACCGCTTTCTATGCCCAGGTGAGGATTCCGACTAAAGTTGAATGTCCAGACGTGACTGTGTGCTTTTCTGCAGGTCTTGTTGCAACTGGGAATCTTGGCAACCGGCAACTTCGGGCACGCCAACAGCTTGATGATTGCGATCATGCTGTCGCTGTTGGACGATCAGTTTTTCTACGGGAAACAGAAGCCCCGAACCGTCCTCAACGTCTTGGACGTGGTTCTAACCGGGGTGCTATGGATTGCTCTGTTTTGCGGAACTGTCCACTTCTTTGGGCTGCGTTTCAGTACGGGTGGCGTGCGGGCGGAAATCAGTAAGCGGATTGGTTGCAGCGTCGACGGAAGTTCAAAATTTCTTTGCAGGTTTCACCAAAATGCAGTTCAGCACCCTGATAGAAAACGCGCTGCCATTGGTGGTCCTGCTCCTTATCGCCAGCTTCCTGCTGGTCGTTGCCAGGAGCACGTACCAAGTACTGTTCGGCCAAACCAACTCCTCCAGGAATCCGGTTTGGGGATTTTGCGTGACTGTTTTCTACACCATTGTGGGCGCACTGATTCTGACATCCAGTTCGGTGAGTGTTTTACAGCTTGTTTGGCACTTGAAGCTAATTTTGCCGGGTTTTAGACTTCGCTGCTGTCGCTGCACCCCAAGACCAACGCGACCGCAATTTCTTCCCTCCAAAGGGCTGCCTACAATCGGCTGCACAAAACGCACATTGTGAACGACTACCGCTGGACGCCCCAATTGGCTGACTATGGTGGGCGGCCGGAGATCATTCTGGAGGGCGCCAATCATGTGGACGGGCCTTGGAAGGAATACAACTTGCTTTTCAAACCGGGAAATGTCAACCAATCCTTGCCAATGCTTGGTAAGTAATAATTCTAGGCATTTTTAGGAGAGCACTAAGTCTTTTTCTCCCGCTTTTCAGGCCTCTACTTGCCCCGACTGGACTGGCAGTTTTACTGGGCGGCCCAAAGCACTGCCGACAAACAGCCCTGGCTGCTATCTTTAACCCACCGATTGCTGCATGGCAATCCCGATGTTCTCCACCTAATTGACAGCTCGGATTTGCCGTTTTCCACTCCGCCGAAGTACATCAGAGGCGTTCTGTACAAGTACAAGTTCCAAACGGCCATGTACGCTCCCATACGCCCGAGTTGAATGTGGCTATTTCACTGCGTTCAATTTGCAGGTTTAAAGGCGCGTGGTGGGTGAGGGAGCAAGTGGGCGAGTATTTCCCGGCCCACTCCAAAGATTCGCCAGCGCTGGAAGACTACCTGCGGGCGAGGAATTTGCTGCCGGCTGCAAAACCGCAGCCGCTCCATCCGGCGTGGAAACGCGTTTTGGACCCCATTCGCCAGTTGAGCAACCAGTTCGAGGGTTCCTTGCTCGTGTGGGCCGTGTTGGCCACCGCTTTCGCCATCATAGTCAGCATCAACAGCCGCTAAGAACTGACTGATCAAATCGAACCCCAGGACTGTCTCTCTGGATCTTTGGACTGTTTTAGACGGCAAGTTGCTTCGTTTTAACTTCGTTTAATCGTCAACTTGACCAGTTTAGGGTGTTTGTTCTCGAGCAGTGGAGTCCCCGGGCTGGTTTGTTCTTGCCCCATCTCTTGACGGTAGTTGTTTTTGGGTATCAATCACTCGCACTTTGAATCTGGGCATTGACTAATATTATGTTAAGTTTACTCATTAAGCAGTAGTTGGATTGTTTGCTCTCTGGCCTCAAACCACTGAATAATTTATAGACTGTCTAGGAAATCTCAATTGATGGATTGCGTCGTTTCGAGTCCACTTTTTACTTTTAAGATTGTACACATTTTATTCTACAAATAAACCGTCTAAGTGTCACGGTATCTGATTCAGTCCGATGTAAACTCGTCGAAAACATCGTCCTCATCGCTACCCTTATCCTCCAGGCACTCTTCCAACAAATGCAAATCCTCCAGTTCCGAATCAGCGTCCGCTTTCACGCGTTTCTGAGCCTTTTGGGGCTTCGGCTTGGCTTGTGAACGCGACGCCTCTTTAATAGTCTCCTGTATCTTCCTCTTAAGGCGCTCGGCCAAGCTCAGTTCTGGTTTCAACGCGGCTTTAGTGCGGATTTGTTTCGCAGCATTCGCAGGCTTATCCGAGCGCTTCTGATAGGTGGGTGTGGTGGGAACGGGATCGTCCAAATCCAGCCGGTTTAGGAGCAACGAGTTGGGACGCACCGAGGACATGATGGCCGGCACGGTGAAGATCGCGAAAAATCGGTTTTCAAATAGCTCACGATCGATTATGAGTTGATTGCGAACGGGCTCCGCTTGCGTGGCCAAGTGGTTGTTGATGCGCCATAACACCTGGCTTTCATGGGCTGCCCAGCTGTGTAAAAATCATGGGTTTAATCCGGATTTTTGTTGGATTCTCGGGGAAACTCACCCAAAGCCGGCGCTTGATTCGACAAGCTTCGCCTTGTAGGTGTTGTTTTCCAGCACCAGTCCCCGCATGCCATACAAGGTGCTCAGGCAAGGCGGGATCGGTCGATCGCCGCTCCTACTGCCGCTGGAATCGACCGCGTAAACCCCATTGGTTGGCTCTTTGTCCCAAATCATCACGTCGAGTAGGTCGCGGTCGATTTGGTCCAATCGCGGGTCTTCCTTGTAGTTGAGCGGCAGCTGCAGTTTGGCCTGCAGGAGCAACAACACTTCGCCTACGCCCCCTGGAACGGATTGCGGTGTTTTGAGGGTAAAATTTGCGGATTTTACCTCGTACTTGCGTTGATGGTGGGCTGTCCCATTGTCTTGACGCGATGAGCAAACTCGCGGTTCATGGCGTTGCTGAAGAAGTCCGTTAGAAGATCGTCGACGTCCAAGTTGGGGAGCGCCGCTTGCACGCTTTCACTTGTTATCATCCTGGGTTGTTTGCGGTTCTTCGCCCCGGTGGGTCTCAACTGCGATTTCCGATCGCCCTTTAGCCGCTTTTTGATGTCGGCCAATGTGGGGATTTGGCTGCAGTGCTGGAACTCATCGGCAATGTCCCTGCGAACCACTTGCTACAGCAACTTGAGGTGGACAATGTGAGTGAGTGAGTTACCTGAGATGTTGGTACTCGGATTCCTGGTCATCGATGCTGGTCCATTTGCGGCGCGGCGCTTGTTCCAAGCCGGCTGACGGCTGCTTTTCCAGGAAAACTCGTAGGGTTTTGTAGCGCTGTCTGATTTGGGCGCTGGATCGTTTCAACTTGGGCACCAGAGGTTTCCAGTTGCAGTCTTTGCTCTTGCGTTCGGCGACATAATCCAAGATGATTTTGTCCTCGTCCACGGTGAAAAACCCTGCCGATCAATGCAATTCGCTTGCGAATGAGAATGAGAGCTTGATTTTTAATGTACCTTTCTTAATGCTTTCCTGCAGGTTTGAAGTGTATCGCGCCTTGATCTGTACCATCGACCGGGTGGGGAAGTACTGGGCGCACCTGCTGAAGTACTTGCCGAACCTACCGGAGACTAATCGAGGTGAGTGGCGCCACGCTCAGATTCTATAAATACCTGTCGACCAGTACGAGAATTAGAATATCCTCAGCGGGGGTAAATTTGCCCTTTCGGATGCTGTCCTTGCAGCTCAGAAAGTATTTGTAGCGATAAAGCAGCTGGGCTCTGGAGCGTCCGAAGTTGTGCCGCGCCACTACGCGAGCCCACGACACCTCGTTTCCTAAAAAGGCGCCAGTTGCACGAGTTTTTCCCTGAACAGCCCGCAGTTCTTCTCACCATGTGTGAATTTCTCGACCAGGTGGCACAGCCGTTTGTCCTCTTCGGGGGTGAATCTTCCGGCCACTCTCGGCGGATCGGTTTGCAGGTAGTAGTGCACGCAGCACATAAAGCCAGTGCGATTGTTGCCGAGTTTTTCAGCTATGAGGTCCCATTTTTGGTGGTTGTAGCGGACGGCCAGTTGTTTCAATTGGTCGACTTCCTGGTCGGTCCAGCGCGTTTTGTTGATGTCTGGGTTTAAGTAGGTGTTCCAGAACACTTGGCATTCGACGTCGTTGTACCTAAAACATTGCATTTCGAGCAATTTGGAGCGAAATTCCCGCACACTGTATAACCGTTGGCTCTACTCACTTGCCCCTAAGAAACTTGTCGGATATTCGCCTCCAGTCCACATACTTCTCACAGCCCCTAGCTGGATACGCGGTTATCTTGCTCGAGCTTATTGCCTGGTGTTTCTCCTTCAGCTCCTGGATCTTGAGGGTCGTTGCCTCAACCTCCTGCTTTTTACTGGTTTTCTTGAGTACGTCCCGGAGTGCCTGAATCTGGCTCAGCAGCTCAGTCTCTCGGTTCACCTTGTACTGGAACGCCACCCCTAGAAAACCCTTTTGACGGTTTTTTTAATGGAATTTGCCCAATTTTACCGTTTAGCAGCCGGTTCATCTCCGACTGGGTCCATTTGTAGGACATTCTCAACTCATAGACCAAGATTTCTTTCTCTTGGTCCTTTCGGATGGCATCCGCATTCCTCGGACAGGGGAAGTGGTCGGCTGTCTTAAAGTACGGCATCCCCAATCTCCAAATTTTAGGGTTGGGCGTCTTGTTGGAGGACTTCAACAGGTGCGCGTCCCTTAGATCCGATATGTCCGAGTGGCAGTGTCCTAGGAGGTCTTTGACCGTTCTGTACAGTTGCATGAGTTGTATATTCTTGGTTCTATTCAAAACGAGCAGCTCCTTCAGTTCGGGATCAGTGCAGCAGTTGATAGTTTGCTTCTCCTCTTCAGTCATAAACTGCATGGGATCAGAGGGATGGTTGGTGGTCGGTTTGGGGCAGTTGCCCACTTCGAAGTCGTCAAACTATCAAAGCGACAAACGTTTGTAACGAACCAGGAATGCTTTAGAGTCGAGAACAGTTACCTCAAAAGCATCGTCCTCAGTGTCCGACTCTTCAAAGCCGCTGTATTCTGCAAATTCGGCGTCTTCCGGCTCCTAAAAAGTGTTTAATGGGCAAAATTTGATTGCTCGATGAGCCTTAGGTTGGCTTCCTACCTGCCGTTCATTGTTTTGGATCAGAATTTCCTCGATTCTCTTCAGATCTTCGGATTCCTCCATGGCAGCAAAATGCCAAACCGCTGACAATGTAAACAAACACTTGCTTCTGGAATGTTAGGTTATTCCCAGAGACAAGAAATAATCCCTTGTTATCCCTTGCACAGATCACAGAGGTTATTACTCTGTGATCTGTGGGCACGGGAGCGATCGAGAGAGTTGGCAGCATAAAGAAAATAGCAATTAAAAACCTCTATATTATTTATTATATTTGTATTTATTTACTTAAAACGAATAGGCCGATACAGACAATGTTTTATTTTCTCTATGTGCCCCAACTTTTTCTGAAAACTCCCAATCCTTATTAGTCAGCAAGGCAGCACTGTGCGTATGGATTGGAGGTTAGAAAAACCTCAGATGTGAATGTTTACCAACAATGCCGGCCCTTCTGAAACTTCTGGGCAATGCCCGGGCCTTTCTCGTAAGTTTTGTAAACGGTTTATTCCCAGATCATCAGGCTGCATTGCGCCCATAGAAAGCCCTACCTGCAGGACCGCAGCGCGTTCACTTTGCCTTGGGAAATGAGTCTTGCGACTTGGACTCCTGCATTGGGGCCCTGGCAATGGGTGTTTTGATCTCCCGGCGGCACCCCGACCGAGTAGTTGTGCCTGTTATGAATGTGACTCGGGAAAATTTTGCGCTTCGCACCGAGAACTGTTTTGTTTTAACACAGGCAGAAGTGCCGTTAGATGGCCTGATATTTCGGTATGTCGCCCCCAAGAGGCTTCGTATTAGGAGTTCTGGCGCTGATTAACCTTTGTAGAGATGAGTTGGATATGGATTTCATCCTATCCAAGTACCCAGTCTCGGTCTCCCTAGTGGATCACCATATTCTAGCCAAAGAAGATCAAAAGCTCGCGCCATATGTTGAGGAAATTTTCGACCATCGGCCAGTGGACACGAGCTACAGTTGGGACGCGCGGAAAGTGACAATCTGCATAGAATCCGTAGGTTCCTGTTGCACTCTGATAGCAAACTGCCTGTTGCAAGCACGGAACTGTTCCGATCTGGGCAGGCCTTTGGCGTACCTGCTTTACCGTAAGTAAGCGCCCCTTGAAAGCATCGGAGATGAACCAAATGAGAATTCTAGAGGTGATTGTTTATGACACGATCGCGCTGAAGCCTCAAAACCACAAGGCTACAGCCCTCGATATAGAAGTGGCTGCAAAATTGGAGACTCTGTATGGATTCAATGAGGACCATCAGGAGCTGTTTGATGGGCTGTGGAGGGCGCATATGGATGTCTCCCATTTGACCCCCAGTCAGCTGCTGCTGAAGGACCTGAAGCTGGTTGAAGGGGTGTATATTCCTGGTCTACCGATGCTAGTGGAAGAGTTTCTTGGACTGGAGGGCAGCCAGGAGGCGCTGGCAGATTTCGCGAAGCTAAAGCAGGTGGATGATTGGGGCCCTTGGCAAAACCAATTTTGAGGCTCGATGTTGCAGATCAGCGCCCTATTGCTGGTGGGGATGAGCACCTCCGGCGGAAGCGTACAGCGGGATTTGGCCGTGTATTCAAGTCCCCCAAAGGAGCCGCTGGCTGAAGCTTTACTCAAAACCCTGCTCAGTAAGCAGGCGGATTTTTTCCTCGAGGAAAAGCCCTCGAAGTTTGGGGCAAACATTCACCTGCTGCACCTGCACAATGTGCAGGTGTCTAGGAAGCAACTGGTTCCGTTGGTGAAGGAGGCCTGGAACGACTATACAAAGCGCCAATAAACAATTATATAGTTGTTGTATTGTAAAATCACATCAGATAGGAGGAATGGGTGAAGAAGAATGCCCTGAAGGTCTCTAAATAATATGATGATACGGAGCAGGAGTAGGCACGCTCATCAGAGGCGAATTGACATCAATGTCCATTTCCACCGGCAGCACTGTCTCTTCTTGGGCGTTAATCTTCTCCTGCAGCAGCTTGTAGAGATTGTGCACCTTTTCGCTGTGCTGATGAGTGGGGGCCACTGTTTTAAGCAGCGCCTGCAGCCGAGTGGCCGGCAGTTTACCGTGAACGTACCTGAAGCATTCAAAGTTAGGCATTGTCATGGAATAACCATCTACAGTCTTACCATAAGAGCTTCAACAGATGCCTAGTGACGTTGTCTCTTTGGAGACCGGCGGAAAAGAACTCGTCAAAGAGCGCCGTGCAGAAGTCTTCGGCTTGAAACTCGTCAGGATTGCTAATCAGCAGATGCACCTAGAAAACCGGAGTGTAACCGAAAAACTCTTTAGGGGCGCGCAGGAACTTACCAGAGAGTGCAGAAAAGGGTCCTCGAACGCCCTGTCGTCCTTGCAATTGGCCAGAACAGTCAAGATCCGCAGCAGGCCGACGCGATCTTTAGCTTTGGCGACATGCAGCGTATAGTACATCGCTAGGATGCTGGCCACAGTGCTGTCTTGAATATAAGCCTCGACTGCATCAGGCAAAGGCCCCGCATGCTCAATTACCGTTATCGCGGCCTCGCGCTCATCGGGGGGCAACTTTCCGGACAACTGGCGCACCTGGTCGTCCACCATCAGGCTCATGAGAGCCGGCAGGAACTTTGTCACCACTTGGCTGTCCAGCTTCGGCTCTTTGAAGTCCTGCGAATCGATCATCACCCACGCACTCAAGCCTAAAGCCAACATCCGCAGCAGCAGGATCAAAATGGTGTTGTCCCGCGGCAGGCTCTCGTTGTGGATTAGGTGATGCAGAATCTTGACTGCCGACAGCGCCAAAAAGTTTATCGCGTATGGGTCGCAAAGCGTCATGGACAAATCGCCCAGCACTTGCTCCTGGCCGCGTTTCACGTTGTCCAAAAATCCCTGCAGTTCCCTGGAACTGTACCAAACCACGTGAGTAGCAGGAGGGATAATTGCGCTAAAGCGCTCTACTAACTAACCGTTTAATGTCCACGTTCTTCTCCCGGATGCAGGCGTCCAAACACCACGTAAATTTGTGGCATGGATCGATGGAAATGATGTCTTGCACTTCCAAGTCGTGCAGGGCCATCAGCAGTTCGGCCCGCAGGGTGCAATAGTGTACAATGCGGGTTCGCAGGAAAAGGGTGCGCAAGAACTGCAGCACCATGTCATACAATTTGACGCTGTTACCAATCATGTGCGCCAATTTTTGAACAACTTCGCCCTGCCGACGCACCTAAAAGACAAGTTCAGCGTTAAAAAACGCAATGTTTTATCGTATATCAAGCACCTTCGGCGACGGTCCGAAGAACTGCGTGTTCAAATTGTGGTGGTCAAACAGCACGTTTTCCTTTTCAGTTATGTATTGGCTCAACAACGGGGACACCTCGTCCCCAAACAAAGACTGATTATCCTTCCAAATCTGCCGCTTCACTTCAGTGTCTAAAATCAGCTTGGATAAACCAGCTTTAGTTAAAACAGTATCTTTTACCTGTGTCGTTGTACAACTCCCTATCCCTGACCAGCACCTTCAAAAAATGGTCCTCAATCTGGGGAATGTTTTTCAGGATGGTCATCACAATGGGGCGCAGCGCCTTCACTTTGATCACCGGAAAACTCTTCCCTAGCAACTCCTTCAGTTTCAGGTCGCGTTCCTTGCCCTCGGTTTTGCCAATTTCATTTATATGCCCCGTCAGCTTGTCGCGAAGCGCCTAAAATCGCCACGTGGTCTAAAGTGGTGGATCATGTGGCTGCAAAGCGATTTTTCTTACCTCAACAACAGACATGTGGAAGTCCAGGCGTCGGACACCGTGCAGGTCCAACAGGGGCAACATGGGGCGCAGCGACGGCAGCAGGATCCCGTTAGTGACCTGAAACCATGGTGAATCTTCACTGGCCCCCTGATAAACCTGGGAGTTAGTTTACCTGGAACTCTTCGATGGCCTTCAGAGGGTCGGTGCAGCTCGTCAAGGCTGCTTTCAGGTAAGTGGGGCCCTGCACCTTGACCGCCTCCAGCGGAAACTCTGTGTGCCTCGCGGTAGAGGACATTTTAAACAATTAAGTAGAGACAAGTCTCTGAATTAACCTCTCTGGGCTTCACACACTTTCGCAAACTGGATTGAACATAACCTGGATGATGAGATCGTCTTTGTGACATTAGGGCGTGTCCACTTTTGTCATTACTTCAACTTCAAATCAAGCCTAGTTGGTAGTGCCAGTGCAGCTGTAACTCGTAAGTGACGTCACATTTAATTCAATACATATTACTAATATTTTCTGGAGGTATAGTTCGTATTTCGCATGGAGTAAAATTTAACTGGTTAACCAGCGTGTTTTAAAATAAATTCAAGCCATTTTCTCACATTCATCACATCAAATTCATTATTTCCATATCGATACATGGCTTACATTGGATCGACTAGCCCATCCCTACCTAATATTTATCTAAACGTTTAGTTCTCTCTGTCTTCATCTATGGTTTATTTTCATTCCGAACACAGACCTGCACAGACGTGACACAGACTTAGACAGACATACTACTCACTATTCTGACCGTGGCAGTGAAAGAGATAGAGTGCGGGTTCGACCAAGGCGGGAATCAAGTTAAGTGCCCGTTGTGGTTGTTTTGGACGTACCCGTTACGTTTCATACATCGATAAATCCGGGGGGATCGGCAAATAAGTGTGAAAGCGTTTCAGGTGATTAATAACGTTTAATTTCTTATTTAGTAAATATTAAATTTTTTTCGGTCTGTTTTTTGACTGGCACAATATGAAACTTGTCAAAGTCATCAAGCTTGTTTGGGGCTAAAGTGTTGAAAAGTTTCACGACAACAATGAACGTTAATTAACGTTAAGAACAAATTGCATTAACCTGTTCAGTGCCTAAATAGTCGTCACCATGATTTGAGCATAAACGGTGCATCAGTGAGCGGAATTTACGTTGTTGAATGTATTGATTCAGGTCCAGGTTATGTTTCCAACTTTCATAAGCATACTAGGTGTGTTGTTTGTATTTGTTTATTATTATTCTTCGCAATTTCCTGCCTCGTGTCGTGCCAAGGGCTTCAGCGCGAGCCCCGGTCTAGCTTAGCAACGCCCGATATCCAGAGCAACAGTGGTGAGCAAGTTTCCAAATTAAAAACTCACTTTTTGGCCAGTTCAAATCCACTTTGCTCACTTTGAAATCACTAATTGTCCAGTCAGCAGCTCAGACAATTTGGCGAATTCCGTTCCGTACTAGTCAGATCTTCGGTTTTGTGCGGTGAGCTAATCGTTGGTTGTTGGGTGCATTATCTGGGAATGGCAAGGGGCAATAATCAAACGTCTGCATAGTTGTCTGAAGCTCCCAGCTGCGAGTGGAAAGTTTCTCAAATCGAGCGTGTTTTTTAGATATTCAGTCGTGGTGGGAGGTTCCCAGCATTGCCCATTTCTGTTCCCTCTTCAGAACTGCCTTTAATCTACTAGACTTTGATATCGAGGTTAGTAACATTTCACCCCCATTGATCAGTAGATACTGGCTTCAACTGTGTCCTGAGTCCCCGATCATCAGCCCTCGATTTTCCAGAAAGCTGTAGAAACTTGCATGCGTATTAAACAGTGCTTTTGGTGCTTCTTAATAGCCTGAAGTCTGATTTAGGACTTGGAAGAAGCCCTACTGACTGACGGCACTGAGGAGACGTCGTGGCTGCAAGAGTTGATCGTGCGTCTTCTCAGTGGATGCCTTCCCAACAATGAAATCTCCACATTCAACTACCAGATGTTCTTGAGACGACTGTTCAGGCAAAAATGTCAGGAGCACGACCGATATAACCCGTTTAATACAGACTGTGACTTCACTTTGTTGCCACTGCGGACCAAAGTCGATATTTTGCACGCTCTATGCGACTTCCGTTTGGGTAAGCAGGCGCATACCTAAGCCCCTTTATCCGCGGAAATTCGCACAAACTACTACAAGCAAATTCGAAAATCAGATGACACAACAATGTTTTTGTTCAGACGCTGAAGACGTTCTAGACCAGCTGAAGAACCTTGAGGCAGACAGTTTGAGGGTGGAACCGCTGGGGTTCGACAAGAACGAGTCGGCCTATTGGTACTTTTACGGCACCCGGCTCTACCGAGAAGACTTTGAGAGGAAGAACAACAAGAAGAAGGCCGTTTGGCAGGTGATTTGCTTCACGGAAGACGACTGGTTCCAGGTAGGCACCGAATTCAAAGGCCGGCCTGCGTTACTGGCGCTGTTGCTTTGCAGCTAACGAAGAAGTTTAAGAGCTCGGGGACGAAGAACGAGCGCTTGCTGCACCACACTCTAAGCAAGAACTTCCTGCCGGAATTGCCCAGACTGTTTAAGGAAAAGGAGCGGCAAGCCCGGCGCCGTTTGCTAGAAAACCAGCCCAGGCGCACGTCCGATCGAATAAGGAAATTGGTAAAGCTGCTTCTAAGCCACAGAGCCCCGCGACTCATTGCCTGATCCATTTTCAGGATGCTGACGTGGTTGACAAGGAAGGTTCGTCCGAACAGCTCGCTTTGCAGAAAGACCAGCAGCAGAAGAAGAAGGAGCAGGACGAGCGGTAAGACTGGTAGTTTCCCCGCTAGCCCAATTTACCAACCATCTCTTTGGCAATCCAGAAGGCGAGACTCGTACGAAAATCGCTCCAAACTGAAAGAGTGCACTGAAGAAGGCGATTCGGATCGCGAAACGGAAATAAGGAATGAGATGGCATCGAAGAAAAAGGTCAAAACTAGGCAGCGACAGCCCTCAACTGACTCCGAAACCACCAAAGGTACTCGCGAGTCTTTTTCGCGCTACCGCCGGCTGTTGAACGATACGTTTATTTCCAAGATGCAGCACCAAAGCGCAAGAAATCGAGACTATGCGATAAAAACGAGGATCCACCCCCTGTCAAACTGGTGGGGCGCCAGACCAACAATTCCCTCTCCGCATTGGACGGCCAAATCGTCATCCAGCAAGCTGCGCCGCCTGCTTCGTCCAGCAAAAAGAAGCTAAAACCCTCACAAGTGTAAGTCCGGTGGTTAAATACATATAATTAGCAACTAACCGTTGGAGTGGTGGATCAGGTTTCAGCAAACCGATGAAGATCTTCTAGTCGGCATGCACAAGATCCTGGACTATGTGAAGAACCACGAAGATGCCTGGCCCTTTGTGGACCCGGTGGAAGAAGAGTACGCCCCAAATTACTACTCAATAATTCGCAGGTATGTTTCCATTGGCGTTCGTTAAGTCTCGGGATATATGAATGGAATTGCAGGCCCATGGACTTGACTAAAATGGAAGAGCGCTTAGACCAAGGCTACTACAAGGGTTACGATAAATTCAAGGGCGACTTCCAGTTGATCGTCAACAACTGCAGGCTC
This sequence comes from Dendroctonus ponderosae, assembly GCF_020466585.1. Classification (NCBI taxonomy): domain Eukaryota; kingdom Metazoa; phylum Arthropoda; class Insecta; order Coleoptera; family Curculionidae; genus Dendroctonus; species Dendroctonus ponderosae. Next base: position 8,765,070 of record NW_026019116.1, on the reverse strand, counting down.
TACAATGGGGCAGAGAATGGTGAGTGTTCGCCCACTTTTTTCAGTTAGATTTACCAGTCGCTTCTCGCAGAGTACACCCTGATGGTGGACAACCTGGTGACGGTGTTTGATAAAGCTACCGAAAGGTTCCTGGATCAAATCTCCTCGTCCGACGAGGAAGTCGCAGTGGAAAACCTCGAGTGCGAAGACGGGCTTGAGGACAACAGGAGCGTGAAGTCCCTGAAGAAGAAGAAGCGGTCAGAATCGCCTCCGCGAACATCCAGCAGAACCATCAAGCCGGGTCTGACCGCGCAAGGGAAAAAGCGGGAAAGGCGAGTGAATGAAAGCGGGTGGTTTAGTGTTTGACTGTTGAGTTTTCAGGGCGTCTTCCCATGAAAGCGCGCAGGATGAACAATCGGAGCCGAAAACAAAGAAAAACAAGAAGCAAGAGAAGCCACTGAAAGCGGACCACAGGAAAAACGACAAAGTGTCTAAAAAGCCGGATAAAGGGTCGAGGAAGCCGGACAAGCAGGCAAAGAAGCCGGAAAAGCAGGCCGATGCTGCGGATGACCGCCAGACGAAGCAGGCCAAGGGGTCCAAGTCCAAGAAAGAAAACAGGCCAAAAAGCAAGGACAAAAAGGCGAAAAAGCGAAGTAAAAACTTGTGAGTTTCAAAACGTATCTGCGACGTTTTTCTATTGATTTTTCAGGTCATAAAAAGAAGAAGTCGGGCTCGATGCGGCCGAGCAGCTGCAGCAAAAGCTCCACGCCCAGCATCAGGAGCGCCATGAGCAGCCCGCCGCCTTCAAGCCCCGAAGACAGTCAACCGATGGACGATTCTAAACTTGCACATTCCACAGAGGTAACTAGGAATTGATCAATATCTGCGCACTGAACTGAACACATTATTCCAATTTTCACAAGGACCAGTCGAAAAACGCGGTAAAGTTCAAAAAGGCCACATTTCCATGGGAATTGACGTACTTTCCGGAAGACCCGCCGCCTGCTGGAAGTCCCGCAGCAAAAGACGAGGACGTCGAGGACACGGCGCCTTCGTCGCCGCAGGGATTTTCCTTCAAACCTGCCAAAGATAAGCACAACAAGCTGCGCGAAACCATCGAAAAGTTGAAAGCCAATAGTGAGATCAACAGGTGAATTGCTGTCGGATTTTTCCCGCAAAGCGATTTAACGCTGAGGCTTCATTGCAGGCTGCAAAGCCCCGTGTGCGAGTTCGAGGCGGACGATCAATTGAAGGAGAACAAGGACAAAAACAAGAAGAGCGAGGAGAGCAGCCCCAAGGCGCACAAAGAGAAGCCCAAGGCGAAGCGAAACAACCACCACCACCACCAGGAGCAGGATGGCGGAAAATCTGCCCACCAGCCGGACGTGAAAAGACCGGCAAAAAAAAGCCAACCGAGAGTGCCGGAAGTGTCACAAGCGGCGTCCAAACAGTCCAACCTTGAGGCCCTCAGCCTGGCCACCGAGCAAACTTTAAAGGACATCAACAAGTGGCTGGACGACACCCCGAAGTTTGACGACTTCAGCTCGGCTAGCAACTCGCCTTCGTATATGACGCTTGAGGAGTTTGATTTGCTTGGAGCGCCGCGGCCCATGGATATCAAAAAGGTACTGGTTAACCCCTGATGGACGTTTTTAAACCACCTGTCCCGGGTTCGGTTGTTTTAGGTTGAGAAAGTTGCGATGCCAGCCATGACGAACCCAGCGGCTGCGCCGCCTATCAAGCGGGACGGAGCTGCAGGGTCCGCAGCAAAAGAGGGCAAGAAGAAACCGTTCCGGGACCCGTCAAAGTTCTTCGGCAAGCGACGGGAAATTCAGCGAACCATCGACAGACTACAGCCAGGTTAGTGGAAATCGGCAGCACCAAACGTGCAGTTCCCGGAGGGATTGGGCTGTTTCAGGCAAGAGCAAGGGAAATTTGATCACGAACGTGCAAGGCGCTTCAAAGTCGGACGAAATCTTCCCGTTGGGCGCGCTCAACAAGATAAAGGATGCGAAAAACTCGCTGATCGTGAAAACGGACACCAATGCGCCGAAACTCAGCCTGGGGTCGGTACTGGACAGTTTCGGGAAGCACAAGTTCGTGGTGGACGACCAGAAGAAGGACGAGGAGGAGAGCAGGGCGGCCACTGCACCGGCGGACACAGTAAAAGAGGAGGACAAAGCCAAGACGGGCCTGGAGGCGGAAGCCACCAAAGAAGAGACAAAAGAGCTGAAAGCCGAAGGCGAAGTCAAGGTTGAAAAGGTTTGATTTCGATCACTGCAGGTTGAGAGGGTTTTGTTAATGCGCAGGGAAATTTCCAGGAAGTTGCCGATGCCAAGCCGTCTGTAGAGCCGAATGCTGGCGGCCCCACTCCCAATTTAAGTGCCTGGTTTAAAGCGTTCGGAACCCCTAAGGTAATTTGGGGTAGACCCCTCGGTCGATCACACGCCCAGCGCTTTAACTGCGTTTTCCAGGCGCCGCCCCCTCAAAAGAAGCCCGACAAAGCCGACAAGGCCGAGGAGGCACAGCCTGTCGGCGCCAAGTCCGAAAGAGTGCCGCCAGCAGACCCGTCGCCCAGCCTGGAAGGCCCTCAGCCTGTGGCAAGGGTGCGCCGCATCTCCACCGGGAGCAGCGTGTCGGAACGGTCGTCGTTCAGCCAGGATTTGGACTCGCCCAGAGTGGGCGTAGACGAAAGGGGCGCATATCTCGTCCCATATCCGTCTCCTCTCTATCGGTCGCCCAGCACCGGCGCTTCGCCAGTGACGGCGTCCCCGCGACCGGACATCTCGCCGCGTTCTCCCTATCCGTTCAACGGCGGCCAGATTCGCGTTGGCTTCTACCAGGATACTGCAGCTTCCAGCAAATCCAGCCCGGACAAGTCTTGCAGCCCGCGCGAAAACCCCCCCAACAGCCCCTTCTATCAACCAGGGTCCGAGCACGTTTATGCCCCCAACACGACCCAAAGCAGCTACAGGTAAACAGCGCAGATATTTTTAGCGGTGTTTTTTTTATGAGTAAAACTCCTGCAGCGGCTCGTATACTGCCACCAACCCCTACTACACCCACCCGCCGAGTTACAGCAGCACCAACCCGACGCCGCCTTATAACATGGATAGTTCCAGTAACGCCTACTATGATACGAAAATTGCGGATCACTACCAGGTAGGGTTCTGAGCAAGTTCGGGTTGTACCGGTTAAACAGTCGGGATTTCAGGCGAAGCCGTCGCAAAACTACACGGCGAACTCGCCGGCGAGCAGTCAAAACTCGCCCGCCGCCCAGCCGATGCTATCGCCGCACTCGCCCATGGTCCATCTGCCGCAGGCGTCGCCCAGCATCCACTCGCCCAACGTGCAGTCGCCCAGCATGCACTCGCATTCACCGCAGATGCCCAGCCCTGCCCAGTCGTTGCACTCGCCCGGAATGAGTGTGGTTTCGCCACAGGTGAGTGTCGCCACAGCCCATTGCAAAGACGCGCGCTGACTTGCTGCTTCTGTTCAGGTGGTGAGTTCGCCCGGGGTCCAGCACTCGCCCAGCATGAGCGTCCACTCGCCCTTAAACCCGGTAAATATGGAGAGTTTCCACTCGCAACCCGACGAAACCTCCAACTGCCAAGTGGCAGACCACAAAGACTCGATTAGCAACGTTCAACAGCACCAGGCAAGTGTTCGCTTATTATAGCGATACTGCAAATATACTACAGTCGTAGATATTCAAAGATCTACCGGCAATATTGCAATTCCCCAGTCGATTTTGGCGAAATTCGGATATGAACAGTTACGTCTATGTTTGATAATCAGGTGTTTCCGGTGAAAAAACGAGCCTTTCTGGACTCCGAGTTGTCGTCGCAGTTCGTCGCCCTGCAGGATGAAATGGCCAATCGCGGGCTGCAGCAGATGTCCTCCGAGCAGATGCACTTGCAGCTGCAACAGCAGGAGCAGTACCAGAAGCAGCAGATGCAGGAGGCCCAGAAGCACCACATGCAGGAGATCCAAGTCGCCCAGGAGCACATTAGGCAACAGGCGCAGCTGCAGCAGCAGAAAAATCAATTCATCATGCAGCAGCAGCAGCAGAAAAACCAGCAGGCTCTACAGGTGAGGGCAGTTGTTGCTTATTAGCAAAGTCCGCGAAATGAACGATGAACTGCTTTAGGAGCAGCAAAAGGCGCAACAGCAGCAACAGCAACACCAGCAGCAGTTGCTGCAAGAGCAGAAGACCCAGCAGCTGTTGCAGGAGCAGAAGCAGCAACAGCAGCTGCTGCAGCAGCAGCAGCAGAAGAACATCCAGCTGCTGCAGCATCAAGCGATGGCGGTCTTCGGCAAGGTGGCCTCCAGCGACCAGTCGCTGCGCACTCCTTCGCCGCAAAGTTTGTCCCATCAGGGCTCCGCTCAGCAGCTTCCCGGGCATAGCGGTGAGCCTTTTCCAACCCCCAATCCTGCATTCCTGTTCCTCAACCTCGGCTTCTGCCTTTTCAGAACCGTCTGCAGCCATCAGAAGCATGTCTTATCCAACATCGACTTCGACGACCAGCAGCCATCCATACGGCGCAAGCTTCAGCGGCCGGGACGGCTATGCGCTGAATGTGGCCAATAGCCGAGCGATGCAGCCGCCTCATCAGCCGAAGCAGGACATGTCCAAATTCACCAATATGGGTTACTCCGGCCCAGATGTGAATTTTTCCCGGAGCCTACAACAGCAGTATGCGCGGCCGGAACTTAGCTACACACGCACAACTGTGCAGTCGCCCATTTCGCAGGCCTCTCAGCTACTAAGTGAGCAACCTGCGCCCCTTAGTGGACAGCGATTCACGTTTGGCTTTGCAGATTCGCAGTCGCTGATCGCCAGTCAACCGTCAGCGTCGAGCGTCACCTCGTTGCCCGGCTACCAGAAGCCGCTGCCCAATCAGCAGCAAGCGCACAGTGCCACCTACCAATCAGGACGAGCTGTAGACTCGGTGGCTGAACGATTGGCTGCACAGGTGCAACAGGACGTCTCCGGGTAAGTGCCAAACCACAGCAACTGCAATGGTTTGGTTGGATTAACGCGCTTGTTGGCAGGTACAAGCAGGAGGCGCGCAACTCCTACAACTCGGCTCCTCTGGATCTGGAGCAGGCGCTCGGGTTGAGCCGCAACTTATCCAACATGGTCGACCGCTACAGCAATGAGCAGCGCATGATGGCCAGCTTGCAGTCCGCCCCTGGATCTTACTATAACGATAAAGGTTCGCAGAACGGCGCTAATAAGCAGCGGCTAGTGACGGGCGGTTTTCCAGCCTTGAGCACCTCGCACATGTTCAACAAGCAGATCTTCAGTCAGAGCAACATGGCAGCGATGAGCTACAGCCACCAGCAGCAGCAGCAGCAGCAACAACAGACGCTGCAACAGCAGTCGCTTTATGGGCGGCAGCTGAACGCCGAGCTGCAACCGCACGACTTGAAGCCTTCTATGCCTGCAGCCCCGCCGGCCCCGCAGGAGAAGAAGCAGCGGAAGAAAAAAGGGTCGTCCAAAGGTAATAGTCGTATGCAGGATGTCCGGAGATGATTAATTGCTTAGACATGCACGGATTGCGTGGCCCCACTAAATCCTGGCATGCGTAAGCGCCCTTTCAAGCACTTGTTGGATGTATCAAACGAGATAGACTTTCGAGGCCATTCCTTGAAACTTATGGGTTTTTAGGCCGTCGTTCGGTAGAATTTCTTCCTGACGTTTCGCAAGCACGAGTGGCTTGCATCTTCAGAAGTGGTTTGCTTGAACGCTTAC
>NW_026019116.1:8750686-8759283 GCF_020466585.1 Dendroctonus ponderosae | reverse complement strand
AAACGTCAGGAAGAAATTCTACCAAACGACTGGCTAAAAACCCGAAAATCCCATTAGCTTGTTGGATAATAACTTTTGGCTCGTTTGCAGGTTCTTCGACAGACAGTAGCGCTTCCTCACTGCCAGCGGCCGGTGCGTCTTCACAAAGTGGCGCGGGCGGAGCACCGTCACATGGATTCCAGTCCTATGCGGGGCTGAAAACGGCGCCAGTCCCGACTGGCGCGCCCCTGGACCCGGCCAGTATCGCCTTAAAAAGTGCAAGTGTGCCGGGAAGTGCGTTCAATTTCGGTACGGGCGGTCTGGGCATGGGTTCCGGCCTGCCGGAATCCTATCCGAACGTGGGCCTGCTGGACGAGTTCAGAGGCAGTGCGAACTACCTAATGTGCGGCACCAACGCCAAGCCGGGACAGACCGGCCAGAGTTACCCGCCCTTCTTGAACCCGGCCGCCCACCAGGGTCGGGGCGCCGCCTACCCGCTCGGCGGCCCCTTCATGGATACCAGCTCGCAGCTGTATCAGCACTACCTGCAGGCCGGCGTGTTGAACCAGGGGCTGTTGGGTGCGACTAGCGGGTACCCGCCAGGCTACCATGCGGCTGCCCTCGCCATGCGACAGCCCTACGATTCCATGTCGCGCCACTCTTGGCTGTAGTACGTCGACTTGGACGACATCAGGAGAATGATCAAGTAAGCACGATTTGGCGCCTATTTACTTGGCCAGAAGCTGGATGTGTTGGGCGAGCCAATCGATTGATTGGATGTGCAATTATGTTCGATTTAAGGGCTCAAAAGGGCGGTATTTAACGCAAAGATTTTGGGTTCTTGTTGATGTTTGTCTCAGGTTAACCGGCCGATTCAGTGCAAGAGTTCGCAGTTTCTTTATTACTTTGTTAGACTATTTGGCATCGATTTTTGTTACTTGACGCCGTTTTGCTTTGGTTTAGTTTCCACATGCTAGTTGTTTGTCAATCCAAATCGGAATAGAGCACCAATGGAGTTAGGAAAATCAAAAAATTCTATCAAAACAACGCGTTAATTGTAGGTATACAGTTTACCAAAGACGACACAATGATGGTTATAATTGAGGTAATCGATTTTTGTTTTTATGTACATATGTTTTAGATCGTAAGCGACTTTATTTCAGTTTCGTGTATGCATAGCGTTTTGAACGGCAAACATAAATATCACCCAACTTCAGTTGCGGTTAGTTAAATGTTTATAGAATTGTTCAGTTTATCAAGCACGCGTATAGGGAGAGGAGTTCTTTTGTTTGAGGTGAATTGTTAATTGTGTAAATTCCCGCCAGCTATTGTTTGAATGAGTAATTTTCGAAATCTTCCAAAACTCTGGGCTACCAAGGCGTTAAAAATCTCGCGACTGAGTTTCCAGACGTTAACACGTTACATGAAGAAGCGGCTGTATTCACTCAATACCCTGTATATTTTTAGACCCTTTACATTAGATAAGGAAAGATATCATGCGGATAGGACGGACCATGTTTTCGGCACATCAGATCGGTATATATGTTATAAATGTCTCGAATTTAAGCATAATAATAATAGTAACATTAATAATAACGCGAATGTCTTTGGGGCACTTCCATGCTTGTCTTGTTGACTAGATTAAAGAAAATATATCTCGGCTAGGGAGTAAAGTAGGCAAGAAAGAAAATTTTACATTATATGTAAATAATAAATAAATTTTATTATTGTATACCAGGCAGTTTTACTTCGGGGCCCCGCTCACAAAGTCCAGTCATTCGTTTCCGACAAATCCTGCATCATTTTGTCCCTTATCCTCGGCCGCGGATCCTCTTTTATGCTCGTCTCGATGGCCCCAGCTTTCCCCAGTAGATACTCAAACTCTAAAAAGCCGCTATTATGCTCATGCTGCAGCCGTCGAAGCAGCTTACCGTTCAAAGTTAAGTTGGGGCCGCGGAACTCCACCGGCCCGACGACTTTCGACTTGAGGTCGCCCTCGAAGTAGACGAAAAGGGTTGGTAAGTTGCGGTCTGGGTAGTTTGGTATGCAAGTGGTCGAGATCGATTTGAGGAACTTTACGGTGGGGAATCTGGGCGCCAGGTTCCTCATGTGTTCGTTGATGAGTGCACAGAGCGGGATTCTGAAACCTCAAAGCTGGAGGATTTTGGGCGGCTTGAACCCGCACTCACCCTTGCTTGTACAGGTGCAACACCACCCATATTCCCTCGCCTGCTCGGTTCACTTCGTTCACGTAGTCTTGGGCGGATATTTCGCCCACATATCCGAACTTCGACTTCTCCATCAGTGCCTTCATTTCAGCAATGCGTTTCTGTCGGTACTCCAGCAGAACGGCTTCATCTTCAGAGTCCTCCAACTCGTCCAGCTCATCCAAATCGAGGTCTTCGATTTTCTTCCCATCTAAACCAGTTTACTCTGTTAGCTGATGTGTGTGTGTGGGACCCATTTAGCGCTTCGTTTACCCTGCGTCTTTTTCTCAATCGTCTCCTCTAGCATAGACACGATTTGCTCCTCCAAAATTTCCTTCTCCTTTGGGGGGATGATCCCCTTGGCTCTCAGGATGTCGTTCCATTCGGTGTCTTCATTCGGATTCTGCATGGTTCTTGTAGGGTGCTCAACGAAACGTTGCTAAAGCAAGTGGAGCGTACAGAAATAGAAACAGGGTCAAAAAAGGAAATTAATCATTTTCTGCTTTTTTAAGGTTATGTGGCATGTCCACACCCAACATAGTTGTCTGATTTTGCATAGCTTTTGTTTCTCAGCGATTTGACACCTCAGTTTGTGACGCATCAGTGCAGTATTTAAATCGCTGATTTCGGGGAAATTTGAAGTTATATTTCAATCGAAACGCCGCAGATCTTAGTGGGTGAGATATAGCGGGCGATTCGATTGGAGCTGCTACTTAAGAAGTAGCGGATAGAGTTCGCCTTAGATGCAATTATAGCCCAAAAATCGAGCTTTTGCCGCATGAAAATTGTCCAGTCTCCGGTTGGAGGAGAGTTTCCGAACGCACTAAAGCACTGCTCAGTTGTTTTCCGCTAGAATTGACATTTGTTTAATGAGTAAAGTTAGTGCGGCGTCACTTCATTTTTTAATGAAAATCGCGTTGTTAAAACCTAGCATTTGCTTTGAAATCGGGTCTTGCGCTGTTGCCATTCGGTCAATTACAAGCACGGCTTGGGCGCAGTTTTACCGAATGCGCTGTGAATTAATACGAATTTCATCAAAAATGTTTTTCTATGCTTCCGGGCCATTGATAAAACTCAATCTTTTCAAGAGTATAATAACATGAAAATATAAATATACAAAATATCACCTACCTATTTATTAACAAAACAATATTGGTAACTCGTAGCAAATGAAAACCTTAAATCTAATATCGTCTAGGTCCATGTGTCGACCTGTGTTCGCTTTGTACAGTGCAAAAATAGAAGAACTTTGTCAAATATCGTCGAAATTAGGCCAGCTACCTAAATCATAGTAGGTAGTTCATCTACCCTATACTGTTATTATAAAATACTATAATTAGCTGTACAACTATGAGGTGAATCACGCAGTGTCGACAATATTCCAGAATTTGGAATAAGTGTAGCTTACTGGCGCACGACCAAACACAAGCACATCCCTAAGAGAAGAGCTGCCAGCAGCTGGATCTTGTGGGGCATGTGAAGGTAACTAGGAAGATCTGAAGGTGGGCTGACCTGCACTTCAGCAGGCAGAAACAGCACAACAGCACATACAACAATGATGAACCCCAGAAATATGCTGTTTCCCACTGGGATCGCGGTCACGTTGCTCCTAGAGAAGCTTTTCTAATGAAACACCCAGCTGAGTGTTGGGAGGAGAGTAGTGAGGACCTACCTTGCCACAGAACCCCGAATTTCCCCTTCAAGAGCGCCGTTTCCATGTTCATCTTTCACCGAATCGGGGCCTTCCTTTGTGCCTGGCAGCAAAACGGCTTCAACAGTCTTCCTGCCAAGAATCTAAAGGACAAAGGCTTCAAAGGCTAACAGACGCACATATCATACCTCATCAGTTTCTATGTCTTGCATAACAACTTTCAGCTTATCGGTAACATTGCAATTGGAAGGAATGGCCTGCTTATGTGTTACGGCCAAATCGATGCTACTCTCATTGGGAATAATCCCTTCTGGATTGGGAACGATATACTTTTCCCATGCCGATGAATGGCAATGGACTGGAAAACACTCTGGACTCAGCTGGATGCTGACAACTGAACCTCCACATACCTTTGTACTTGATCGGGAACTCATAGGGGTTGTAAAGAGTTAGCACCTGGACGTGACTGTGCTTTGATCCCAGGAAAAACGTCAACGATGGAGGAAACGCAAAAATCGGCGTTTGGCGAAAATGTCGCATATGTTCGCCTCGCATTCTCATTGCAGATGTTACTGTTTTGTTTACAATCTGTGTTTACAATCAGATTAACAAGCTATCAAAGGACTGACGCATAGAAAAAGACAAGTTTAGGACAGTTTTGTGCAGCATTGTCTGTCAAGAGACTTGGCACAGACTTCACACCTTTGCCAATTAATTTTAATTGCGTAAATTGTTTTTTGAAAGACTGTAAAAATTAATCAAACTGTTGCGTTACCGAAACTTGTCCTGATTCAAGTTCGGTTTTTTAACCGATAAAAATGTTTTATTCGTGTATGTTAAAATGTCCATTAGATAATGCATTTGATTTAACAAAAAAACATGGGTATATTTATCCTGTTTCCACCGAGGATGACAGACAGAGAAACACTACTGCTACTGAAGGTAGCGGTAAGTCTGGCAACAGCTTGGCGGTCATTGACAGCGCCATTTTATTTGAAAGCCTTTCGTGACAGCTCAGTTTTGAAATTCAACATTTTCCTAGTTTTTTCGTGTTTCGAACAATAAAATCGGTCGTATAAGCATTCCAATCAAAGCAAGTCCAATTTGACCTCCTTTGAACGCAACTGATCGGCCCAGTTTCCGACGAGTTTCCAACCATTCCCCATTTCATCAGCAACAAAAACCCGCAAGTCTCTAACTTATATATTCAAAATGCAAAACCCTATGTTCTACTGTAAATACATACTCGCTACAACTCTAAGCAAATAAAGTTTAGGTAAAAAGTAAAAAGTGTGGAATTTTAGCAGATGCGGATGGCAAATTTTTGCACCTCAGGTTGCTCCCATTCATTTACTGTTCGTCCTTCTCCTTGGCCCCATGCTTCAAAATGCGAGTAAACTCCACATAGTCAAACAGCCCGTTCTTAATGGGGGCCTCTCGGTACATCTCGTCCACTTCATCGTCAGTGAATCGGTCCCCCATGCTGGTGAGCAGCTCCCGCAGTCTCTCCTCATTGATCAGTCCCATGTTGTCTTCATCAAAGCAGCCGAATGCGTTCTTGATCACGTCCTCAGGGTCAGTGCCTTGAAGGCGTTCACCAAACAGTGTAAGAAACATGGTGAAGTTGATGGGGCCTGGAGCCTCATTCATCATGCCATCCAAATAGTCGTCATTGGGGTCTTTACCTGCAAATGGGCTTATTAGGGGGCTGAAGTGGGTGCTGTTTTGTCTGTTGCCTACCCAGTGACGCCAGCATGTCATGCAAATCCTCCTTGTCCACGAAACCGTCATGGTTCTGATCAATCATGTTGAAGGCCTCCTTGAATTCGGCAATTTGGGCCTGATCAAACATCGCAAAGACATTGGAAGTGGCCCTCTGCGCCCTCTTCTTCGTGGTGCCTCTGCGGCTGACAGTTTTTCGCGAAGACATCGTCTGAAAGAGTAACTAATAACTCGTTGAAGCCTTCTATAAATGGTCTGGAAAGTGGGTTATTCACTTAGTCATTACTTCTGGTAAATCATGGGCATGGCACTTAAGCAACTGATAACCAGCGATGAGCAATCGCTAAGGAATTTGCTCGGGTTTGCATTTTTAGGTTCAAGAATTCCCGGTTGTTTCCATCCAAGATGGTAAGCAGACTTACCTGAAGTGGCTGGATGTTGCTTAAACCCTGGAAACTGTTTCTGCTCTTTGTTTACTTCCCCTAAAGGCTGGAACGTTGCTGCCTGGCCTCACAGCTGATTGACTTTCCAGTGCAATTCTTCGCGTTTGGTTGGTATTGGACCGCACCTCCACCGGTTTTGCCCCGCCATTTTTCAAATTTATCTCCCTGCCAGCGGGTTCAGACGGGTTTTTTCCTTGTTAAAGGAGTTTTTTCAGTGGTAAAACCGTATGGGAAGCGTCACTGGCTTCGGGGATTGTGGGAGCCTTTTTGCTGATGAAAGTATGCGCACATTTGGTCAAGACATCCTAATTGGGGCATGTATCTGCTTTCGTTTATTGCCATATTTGGGCCGATTTTGTAATCGTTTACCCAATATAACATATGGCTTGATGGTTTACGTGCTTTAATGATGCTGGTCCATAGGAACACTCTGTTTCTTCAACAAAATTTCTAGATTTTGCTGCTTGGGTTCAAAGATTGCTGCTGAGAAGTCACTTTCTTGAAGTATTTCAGGAGGAAAGATTTTGACAGTTTTGTAGAAAGTGAACCATGGATGGGGAAATGTTGGCAGTTTTCTCAAAAAAGGCTTGAATTCAAGCAGTTTCAGATTTGCGTGGTTTTTTTTGAGTTGCATAATCAACTTGAACATGACGCTGCTTTTTTCGAGGTTTCTCAAGAACCATTCGAGCCAGAGAATTCGTTTTGGCATCGTTGGATAGAGAAATGAATGACCAACATGTAGCTTTAAAAGGTCACTTTTCATTGCTCCAGAACAGTAGCGCTTCCAGTAACGAGTTGGGAGCTGCACGGACGCATGAAGCGCAAGTTATTTGGAAAATTTCGGCCCGAAAATGCGAGAAGCTCCTGCACTTGCATTGAATAGTCATTGGTGAGTCGCTTTTTGGGTCAACATTTTTCAGGTACCAGATCAAAAACGCGAATATTTTTCCAAGTCCTTATTTGCGCAAACTACAAAACTTACGTGTTCTAATCAAAGCTGCATAGTGGTTTTTATTTTGAATAATTCTTGCGTTAAAAATCAAGAGATTCTGCTCACTGGCGCCATCGTGCGCCCGCCATTTCGGACTGCACATGCAGATTTCTGCCAACTGCAGCCTCCCAAATTGGCAATTGTTTACAAAACAATGGCAAGCACATGGCCTAACGTCATCAAGCACGTGTGTTTTTTGTAAACATTCTAATGCGTAACAACAATGCCGGCAGTCCGATTGTATTACGGACGAAATTGGGAGAATTTCGGTTTGATCCCTTTGCTAGTCGACAAAGCGTCGATCAAACAGGGCCAACGAGTGACCGGCATCGCGACGCAAGCGCCGTTATTTTCGACGTTCGCCGCGCCGAGACGCGTCTCGTAGCCACAACCACCTGTGAGATTCGCCTACACAACCAGTAGTTCTGTGCGAAATAACGAAGTTTTTCCGCTATTTTCTGGCTTATCGGTCAGTTTTTTCACTAAACTAGTGTTCAACCAGTGGTACTGCGTGTGTAAGTGTTTGGAAACTCTGTACCAAGAGGATTTCGAAGGGTAAGTGCAAAGTTTCCTATTGTTTTGTCCAGTGACATCCTGTCGCGGTCATAATGCGAGTGAGAAAGACGCCTGAAGACGCCCATCCTTTTCGGGTAGCAGGAAAGACTGCTGATCTGCTTTTTTTCGCTTGCACAATCCCAACGTTTTCATCCACTTTCAGCAGTTTTTTTCTTTTACTATCCTGGTTCGGGGTGGTGGTTGTTTGAGGTTATGTGGTAGTCTTCAGGACATTTTTTTTGCAGTGGCAAAGGGGTGTTTATCAATTTTTCCTTGCGCTCTTCGGTACACACGCGCCTAAGAGATTGTAAAATTACGTTTTTTTCCTGTTGAGTCCTGCTTGAAACCGAAGGTTTCAATATTGGACATTCTTGACAAAATGGCGAGGAATGAGTAATTTAGTGGTCTCCAACATCAAATGAACTGTGAATTGCCCGTTTTTTTATATTAATCTATACAGAGTGTTCGGTGAAGAGTGGTTAATTTTTGTTTAATAGATGGATTTTTAGGTTAGTGGTCGATGTTGCTTCGGGTGGTTATTCTATTTCAGTCTCAGAGGCTTATTTTCTATATTTTGCCATATTTTCTATAAACGCGCCTTATAGATAATCGGTTTACCAACAACTGATTGGTTTTTTTTTGTTCTAATCAAGTTTTGCAAGCGTTTAACGTAATAGAAACAGATCGAGTAGTACCAAGTTCTGTTTTATGTTATAAATGTCATCAACTCCAATAAATAAACAGGTCTGACAAGTCTCAACTGAAGCGAACAAAGCGAATCCAAACTGGAGAATTTAACCGAAACAAATCCAAATCTCTACGGACTGCGCTAAGCAAAAATCAACTCTAAAAAAAAATACATTTGGCAAAAGCGCCATGTTTTTCAAAATACGCTGCGTAAAACGAGCGAAAACGAAGTTAAGTAGTTCTGCGGAAGAACTAAATTTGCCAAGAAGAAATTCTACTGAACGATGAGAATTTCTTCTTGACGTTTCGCAAGCACGAGTGGCTTGCATCTTCAGAAGTGGTTTGCTTGAACGCTTACACTG
>NW_026019116.1:8739833-8750420 GCF_020466585.1 Dendroctonus ponderosae | reverse complement strand
GCGGAAGAACTGAACGCGGGTTCTGATGAGAACAGTGTAAGCGTTCAAGCAAACCACTTCTGAAGATGCAAGCCACTCGTGCTTGCGAAACGTCAGGGAGATATTCTACCGAACGGAGACCTGAAAACCCATTAGTTTCAAGGAATGGCCTCGGAAGTCTGTCTCTTTGACAGTCTTACTGTCTTACTGTCTTACTGTCACTCGACAACCGGTAATTTGACGTTTCGCAGCGCCACCATCGGTGGTTGAACATACGAATATTTGTTAGGACATGTTGAATCTCTTTTTCAATGTTAGCGTTCCCCCCGTGCTTTTGCATGGTAATCGCAGTAATGGACGAACATTTCGGCAATTTTTTAATGCGTGCCAACATATGCACATTATTAATATCAGTGGCGATTTGTTTTTTTTGTCGTCAAAGCTCAGAATTATCAAAAGGGACCCGGCATGTGAGCAAAATCGAATTGTTGAAGCCAGTAGGCAGTTTTTGTGTTGAAAATTGCGCACAAAGCATTGAAATCGCAGCGAAATAAAGCAAAGAGGGAGAAGATATATTTAATTCCGCATCCTCCTTCTTCGGCTCAATGGGAATATTTAATAAAAGTGGAGAGCAAGATTAACAATTGTATATATGTGGGGTTTTCAGCGATTGCGGACTAAAACAAATAGAGGAGAGTGGATCAGCGGCGCAAATAATGGCATATTAAAAATTAAACAAAGTACTCAAAGTCGGTATTGCGAGACGGTTTTAGTTGGGAGGGAAATAGAATTTTTATTACATCATTTTGGATTAAGCCCCGCTGTTTGGCGTGCAGTGTGGGCGGACCGGACAATAGCGTTTTTCTAACTAAAATTGATTGATTAGCGAGGGCTTATTCCCCATTTGACCCATATTTCCTTCGCAGCCTCACATAACCCAAATACGACTTTTTATTCCGCACAAAGGGCCTACATGTGTACGGGCTGGGGGGATGGGCACCGTTCGAATGGGGAATCGTCGGTCGGTGCAAATTAACCCTTTTCACGTCAGGGAAATGGCTGATGAAATAATTTTTGTATTTAATTCTTGCACTGTGGGGTAGACAGTATAGACACTCCCCGAAAAAGTCCCCGCATCCGCAAGGGCTTAATCCACTTCACCGCGTGACCTCCGCCCTGCCTCACTCTCACCCTCAGGACTACCGGAAGGGTGGCCGCCCCACGCCGCCCCCATTTAATCAGTTGCCTGGGGCGGCAGATTGACAATTTGTATTCATTATATTTATGTATTTTTGCTAAGCCCACGGCCCTAAGAGCGTGTATTCGATACGGGCGGGGACATTTTACACACATTTTTTTCGCTCCTGAGGGCTCGAGATGTTTGGTTATCGCGTTTGATGGATTTTTTCCAATTTCCAAAATGGATTCGTGGATGGCGGCGCGGCTTTAGCAACAACCCAACCGTATTTTCTCACCATCAGCAACACTTTGAAAGCCTGTCGCTCTGTTTGTGGTTTTTTGCACTAATCAAATTTTTATTTAATTATTTAAAACAATTGGGGATTAGTTTCAATGCGTTTTACTTACTGCTTCTTTGATTTCCTGCATTAATATGATTATTTTTAACTTTTGTTGTTGCTTGGGATCAGGATTTGCCTTTTCTTTTGACCCTCAAAATCGGAGCTCTTTTCTGCTTGGACCATCTGGTTTTCTACAGCAAAACTTGGATCACTTATGGGCCTTCCACTTCCTGATCAACAGTGTTCTCTATAGAACAAAAATATTTGTAGATAGTTTGTTTCTTTGTCCTCTTCCCTTAATTTGTACAAGTGCGAAACTTCCATATTTTAGCTCTGAAGCTGGTGTCGTAGTGAATGAAAATCTTCCTCGAAAGAAGAGTGTGCATCACTTAAACATGCGATAACGAATGATCGTTTTGTTCATCGTCTTAACTAGTTAGTTTTTGTCTTTTCTCGTTTCTTTTTCTGTTTTTCGGGAAACTAGTTCGTTTTGGTCCCAAATTCTAAGGGAAAACGGGTATTCGAAAAAGACGATAAAGAAGACCAGACTGTAAAGACGACGAGTTTTCTTGTAAATCGATCTCCTAATTTTCCTGTATAAAAGACTCTCAGTTTGCCAGAATTTTACAGTAAAACGTGTTTAGAGAGAGTTTTGTTTAGAAGTATTGACCTAAAAGTGGAGAAACCGGAAAAAATCAAACTATTCACAGCGACGAAGGTGACGAGCATTCGAAATAATTTATTATAACTTTCGCTTGTTCTGTTCGGTGAAAAACGCAGAAAACGTAATTGTGGCTCCAGAAAAAAATGTGCAAAGCTTTCGGTAAAAAAGTCAATAAAATTATCTGGTTTTTGTGCCAAATTCGAAGCTGAAAAGGGGTTTATAAAATTCCCTGCACAGCGATGCATAAGGCGAACTTTCTAACAAAGTCAACTTTGTAATTTTTGACTGAAAAGACCCCATGATTGTCAGGAAAGAAGAGAAGCATCAGAAAATAATAATTTTTTTGCGCTTTGGATTAAAAACTTTTAGTTTTGTAATCGATTTTTGAGAAAACCCTAATGATTTTCGGGAAAAAACAGGAGAAATTTATTTTAGTTTTTGGCCCAAATTCGACAGTGAGAAAGGTTTTTGTAAAATTCCAACAAAGCTATCAAACCATCCTGAGATTTTTCGCGTAAAAGACTTCGAGATTGTCAATATTTCTAAGTAAAACTCTTCAAAATAGAGCCCTTTTGAGTTGAAAATTCGGTCGAAACTAAAAAACCACAGTTTTTTAAACAAATTCCACAGCCTTCAGAGGAATGAGGGTGACGAGTTTTTTAAATGATTTATTATCAACTTTCTAATTTTGGTTTTCGCTAATTTTGGTCGTCTTTTGATAAAAAATTGTTAGAATTTTGCGACCAAACTCGGAGCTAAAAACGGATTTCAAAACTTTTTACAAAGCCACGAAGGAGGCCAGTATTCTAATAAAATTAAATTTTCGAAGAAAACACCTTAAGATTTTCGGTATTTTAACACCAATAACCTAAAAACAAGTAAAAAAAGGTCATCAACATTTTCCGAGCAACGGCACCGAGTTACTGCGCCGGTGCGTTGGGTTGGCGCATCGAGCCATTTGCGCAGCATTGCGCCAACTCTTAAAAATTCCCTGAGTTACCCAGGCCTACCTTGGCTCTCTTTGCTTGGAACGGCGGCGTAACATTGATAGCTGTTTCAGCAGGATTTCTGAGTAATTCGGCTCTCTAAACTGCCCCTACAGTTCCGGTTGTGAAGATATGCTGATTCTCATTACTATCTTGCGTTATCAAAGATGCGTAATGCTCAGCATTAATCAAAAACAATGTTAGTTCTTGTGTCGATTTGTGGGGGACAAAGCCTCAAAAGTCCCAAAGAGCTTGTCGGCTTACAGGATAGATCGCACGAAAAACCCCATGTTTCGACTGAAGCATGAAGAACTTCATCAGGTAGTGCTTCCTCCTCTTCAGTTTAGGCGTCCAAAAGTGGCAAAAACCTTCAAGATCTTCGATAGATCGCAACTTAAAGCACATGTCGATTTAGTCAATCGGAACCAAATGACAAGTTCTTCCATCGTTTCACACCCCTGTTCCATTAACAGCGAGGGCCCAATGGAGAAGCCCCGAGCTGTCAGGAAATGGCGCCCCACGGTGGGGCCCCTCCATCTTAGCCGATGATTCAATCAGCGATCACAAATTGATATTCGCAGATTCGATGATGGAAGACAGCGGAAAACGTCTGGAAAATGTCGCTGCCTTATTCGCTGTAGCCGTCGGGGGTGGGCGTCCGAACCCTTCGGTTGAATGAATGAATATTGTTTATATAAATACTTTTTACAGATGAAAAAAAATCTTTGGAGCATTTTTAGGAATAACTTTAAAACGTACGCCTTTTGTGATAGGAAGCCGTGGATTTTCTAACAGCCTTCAACACCAATAAACAGCTACAATCTTCGCAGATTATTGACCATTTATGAAAGCAGATAAGGAAAAAGATAATCTGAAAATATGAAAATATCATTATTCATTTTCAACAGAGGTTTCTTCTTAAATATTAATCTGTAATTCTACATAATACAGAGGTATGTAGTACCGGTTTTAGCGGTGAGCAACCCGATGCTATGAACTAGCTCTAATGAGAAAAATATCCTGTTTTCCATTTATTTGTTTCTTGATGAAAATGCCACCTGAATAATAAGCTAAGTGATTTCGACTTACCCAACAAAACATTCACAAATTACGTATTGGAGAACATGGGAAAACATATCACAATCCAGTACGTGCAGGAAGCATGAGGCACGAAATCATACAACTTATCACAGATTATATCGTCAGAAATGAATAAAATCGGCATAGGCTTTTTCTTTGGATGACAGCGAATAATCAACATTGACAGACGTCATGTCCATGACAAACCCATAAACAACAATGGGGAAGATTTATTTGACATTTGACTTGCGTTATCGCATTCATCCACAGAATATTTTCCTACAGTGGATTATTTCATGATTTAATCTGTAGCTCTTTATCGTCTGTAGCGCCTCTGCCGACTATGAAATCAGTCGTTCTCGGTTAGGTTTTTGAGTGAGAGAGCCCATTTGAGTGATAATGCGAAACCCCATCCTGTCTCATGCGTCAACCGCGCGCAAGAAAGAAACTGAACAAACACGACGTAGCTGAAGTTGGATGTTTGCTCAGCTTCCAAGTTAAGCGCGCGAGTTTCCCCAAAGTAATTTAATGAGACGACTGGCTGAAATTAAATTATTATTTTCCGGCTAGATTAAGTTCATTTACTTTTCCAAATTAATATAAATCTAAACAACACCATATTTACTGTTAACGCGACTCGACATTTTGCCGAAATTTAATCGAATCCGACCTGTGAGTTGGAACGAACTTGCGAACAACTTCTAATTGAGTTCGTTAAGGAACTGGCTGGTTGGCGTGCACGTTGCAGCACACAACTTTCAACTTGTGTGCCCGCCCGACATGCAATTGACACTCTTCAGCCAGGGGGGGCGTTTTGCCATCTAAGTAATACTTTTCATTGTTTTTTCCAGACGGCCGCTTCTATTTGGAACCATTTGGTAGAGTTCTCGACCGGTAAGTACCAACCATCCATCTAGCCATCCGAGCAGAATGACTTACATATCTAATGATCCACTTCGAGGGACAGTCGGTGCTTAAGCTGTCTCCTCTAGTTGACAGCATGCACATTTGCCTCTATTCTAAGCACCGGCTGGCTGCTCCAAGCAATAATCTAGTGTTTTCTGGTCGCTAAATCGGCAATTATTCGGCAATTTGGACTGTTCAGAGTCAAGCTGTGGCACGGATTGTTCGCGGGTAGACCACCGGGGGGTGGCATCGGGAAATAATCAAAACCCGAATGAAAATTGAAAAATACTCGATCGACCCTCGATGAGGGACCGGATTGCGCCGCAAGTGTCCTTAGCGGTGTTTGCTGGGTGGTTGAGGGCGTTTTTCAGGGGTGGGCCTCAATCATCAAATCAAGCAATCAATCAGGGTTTTATCATCCAACTCCAACCTCTTTGATTCAAAGATCATTTGCCAGTGTCGTTGTTTTTCATTGTGTACATTTTCCTGACTGTATTTCAACTGAATCCAAAAGAAATTCCTGCGTTCCAGTCAATTTTATTGTTTATCATTTAAAATGTTACAAATACGTTTCGGCGTTTTTCTCCACCATCATCAGTTTGTATGTATGGCTGTTTCTACCTTCACATTTGGCAAGTCATTCTGAATGGCTTTCCAAGTGCTAATTCCTTACAAATGTCACTCTGCTTTACTCCACTTTTTATTTTGTTAATAATCTCGTACTTTTCATTTAGTGAAAAAGCTTTGCGTTTTTGTTTTTCCATTCTAAAACGATTTACATACATAACGCGGCAAAAAGCAACAAGTCATTGGCTGTCTCTCGCTCTCACTAATATAAACATCTCTGCAGGATTGGTGTTGCTGAGCGTGGAAGTTCGTTATAAACGGAAAGTGAATATACAACTAACCTAAAAAGTGATCGTTATATCCGGAAGTCCGTTATAAAGGGGTTCATTATAACATTAAAACAAATAAATAACAATTAAAAGAAAAAAGTTCGTTTTAACCGCAAGTTCACTATAACCGGGTTCATTATAAGCGGACTTTACTGTATTTGTAACATTTTAAACGATAAACAATAAAATTGACTGGAACCCAGGAATTTCTTTCGAATTAAGTTGTTTTCAATGATAAAATAAATATAAAACTCGCCAAATGCACGGTAGCGACGAAGCGGCTTAAAAGCTGGTGGGTTACCAGGTGGCAGGAAGGTACAAAGTGGCAAATCGGAGCTTTTTGGAAGATTATCCGCGCTTTAGTTTTCAATTAAGTTCCGTTACAGATTGAAAATTGAAAGGTTGTTTCGGACTTTTCGCCGAAGCGGATCGCAAATGCATTTTGAATATACGCGGGCGGCGTTTTTTTGCGATCTATCGGCGATATATTTAGGAAAATCGTCGATTTTTCTCGACCTGGACAGGGCCATTTTTTAATATTCGATTATGAGTTTAATGTGTCTAAAAAGCTTCGCCGTGGATGCCGGGCATAATTGCGATAGAGTAGCTTTTGATGTATTGCCTACGTGTATTCAAAATTGATGCCGCCATCTCGAAATTCTACCGTTCGAATTGAGAGCGTGATTTTTTCATGGCTAAATTAATGTTCGTGATTTCCTGGCCGAAAAAAGGGAAAATCATAAAAATCGACCAAATAACGAGACTCAATTAGGCATTAATAAATGCCCATCGGAGCGGGGCCTGTTCTTTGTCTATGTTGCTGCGATTTCCGTTAAACTATGTCATTATTTAAATTAAAACACCGATCGGGACGCAAACGTAGCCCCAAGTCACCGTCGGCCATTATGCCAGCTCACAATCGCAGAAATGCAATTCTTCTTCTTTATTCTTGCATATATGTAAAACTCGTGTCATTTGCATCGCATCCACCCGGCGATTTCGGCATTTTTCTTTGCAGAGCTGCGGGTAAATCGTGCCTACCAATGGGCAAAACGCTAAGTGCCGTATACGATTTTTCGAAAATCCGGCCAATCGCAATCCGGCCTCCTAATTGGCAGAACACTTAGCCAATTGTACGGCATTGCGAAATTATCCTTGCAAATCAGTGGGTTTATCTTTCCAATGGTTTGATGTGAGTTTTACTTGAGTGTGATTGTGGTGGATGATTGCGCGACCCGGTGGTTCATCGATTAGATGGGCGCCAATCCAAAAATCATTTCGGCCTGCAGCGATCTTTATGCAAACCACTTTTATTAAAAAATCAAAAACACCAACAACCGAAATGTGCGCTATTTTAATGCGCCAAACTCATCTTTGGCATGATTTCGAAAAGTCGCCCAATGGATCAGGAAAATTTCAAGAAGATATACACAGTTGAAGATCGAATTTCAACTTTGTTATTAAGCATTATTTCGAAAATGTCCCCCGTTCGATTGGTAGCCTATTGGAATACTTAAGCATTCGAAAAGAAAAATCACCATCTTTTTGTCAAATAAATAAAAGTCCAAGCGGCAATGATGTTTTTTGTCATTAACCGATAGTGACAGGTAGACAGCCTTTGTCAATAATGACAAGCATTTGTCAAACTGTGGCTTATTTTGAAGCTCCTGTCACAAAATGTAAACCAACAGCGAATTGGCGAATATGCGATCAGTTATGAAAAAAAAACTTGAAGCATTGCACAACAACTGCACTTTCTCAAACACTGGACACTTAATTGTCCCGATAACTCCCCAGAGGAAGGGCCTACATTCCTACCATGTATGTAATATGTACAGGACACTAGAACACATTAAATCTCTGGTCTTCCGAACGCCGGTACAAATTGAGCAGCAGCAAATTAACCGAACACGAGAAGCTGCTCAAAATATGAGCCCAGACTCAAAGTGATTGGGACACAAAGATGTTTGGAGTGCAACGGGCAGGACTGCTTGCTCTTTTCAACACTTCTTGTGTTTTAACAACAGAATTGTACTTTATTTGAACAATAATATGGATCAACGATACACAACCTTTAACTGGTGGTTTTGGATGACAGTTGAGGTATATCACTCATTTGCCCCAAAAAGATGACAGCACTGACCTCAAGGTGACACCGTTATCCTAACCTCAACGCATGTTATTGTCTGTTTCATTTTCTTTGCTTCATGTTTATCCATGGTTACCGGAGTCTTTAATAATTACGCAGGAACGGGCATTTACGGAAAGTTAATAAGGCAGATTACCTTGAAGAACATTGTTGCCATCCTTCTGATCTAGTTTTTTGCAAATATCTGGATTTTTAATGACACCTAATTTTTCCATCTGTTTTTTCTGTACTCCCAAGACACCCCCAGACTGTTCAAAATGATTTTGTTTTTGTTGTTGTTAAACACCCTGTGCGTTAGAAGCAACTTCATGAAGCTGATGGCGCAAGAAGCAATTGCTACTGAAGCTGAATAATGGAAACGATTGGCTCGAAATGAGCGGAACGAGGTGTTGTGGGCCGACTGCCATCCCTCTGCCTCTCAATTCGCAAATCGAGGCCAGCACACATGCATAGATACGTGAACGCAGAAAAATATGAAACGCAAAACGCAAAAGAAGCAAAAAAAGGGGCAGCAGCGGCAGCCCCCGTTCCGTTTGTGTGTTGCATTCGAACGAATTTTAAAATAAATTAGTTATCGAATGCGCTAAAAAACGGGGCAAAACAGGAGTGGCCTCCTTTTTTATGTTTGTTTTATAATGCGATTTGCAGAGGTTCGTTTCGTCGAGCTTAAAAAATTCAATTGGATCTACAAAATTGCGAAAAAGAGAGAGGGCAAACTTCAAAACGCGATGGATCCCCCCACTGAGCGGCTGGGGGGTTGAATGTGATTGTAATTGAACGGGTTTTTTTTTTTACTGTGTTTCAAATGGACAATGGGGGGCAAGAGACCGTTGCGTATACAGCATGTCCCTAAAATCGTTTTTCCCTCATTACATTCGGGACAAATTATACCTACATGGGCATCGGCAAGATTCGCATGGGAAAAATCGTGTATTTTTGTGCCAATCCAGCTCTGGGTGTGGCGGACAACATCGCGAGTGATATTTATTCTTTATTTTGCTTTATGCTAAATGTTGTCCCGGTATGTATGAGCGAACTTATACCTCGGGGTGCGGTCTGTAATTTCGTTTAATTGACGATTATATGCGCAGATAGAGAATTTAATTTGATTTATCTTAATTTTACGTATCCACCGTTCGCGATCATTCGAAACACTTCAATTCCCATATAAATCTTCAAGGATGAAGCAGCAAAACCGCACCAGTCTGACATGCAAACGAATTATAAAATGCTATTCTGTTTATACTGGGCGATTCGAGGCGTTGGAGAAGTAGAGAAGCATGCATCGAACTCCTCTTCTATACGTTCTTTTATGCATTATGAGCGAATGCTGTACGTGCATGGACGCTGCCATCGAGTGCAGCGGCTTCAAATTAATTATATTGTAATAAAATGTAGAGTGTTCCTGTCGCGATCTCCTGCGGGATTGATTCATTGTTAAGTCCAATATTGCATATAAAGTCCCTGACAGATGGGCCTCACTTCGGGCCCGTTCAATGCCGATCACTTATACGCGCGTTGATTAATGACGCCCGGCCCGATGGGTTATTATATTCTATATTTCACCGGCTATTTTTCCCATTTTAATTGAAAAAAGTCGCCCGTTTCACATCGTTATTTATTGTTTAATTCGATTCGCTATAATCGGCCGAACGGTTTTCTTTTTGCTGTTCCCGATCTCGTCGTCTACAGTTTTCTGGTTCATGTTTCAGATCGAAATCCATTCAAGAAGCACAAGTCAATAGCATGTTTTTTTTTGACGTTTTTCTTCTTGAATGTTGGCCGTTTTATCGAGAAGTTTTTTGACTTGCGTGTTTGTTTTCGAGTTGCAAAATTGACTCAAACATGACGCTGCTTTGTATGAACAGTTTAAAGGTGCACTTGAGATTGCTCCAATAGATGGAGGCCTATCCTCCTTTGCTCCGTAAAGCGTGTGAATGGGAAAAAATCCCCATCTCCTATATGCTCGCTTCATTTCGCGATAATAACACTTCGACTGCACCATAATGGCGAAGCAAAGCAATTCCACGACTAATGCGGAAATTATTAAACTGCTACTGCTGCGTGTTTGTGCAACCTTTTGCAGAACCGCGATCCCGTTTCCTCTAAAACATGAACATTTGCCCATTTTTTTCCGCTGGGCGTAAAAACCTACTCGATTATTATTAATAATATTGTGGCGGTTAATCGGTCCCCGCCAGCACGCCATCCACTGGAATGCGGTTAATTGGAAGTGGGTCCAAAGTGTCCGGAGCAAGAGATTTTCAAGCAAATTTACTCCTAATTTGTATCTACTTTCCTGGCTGTGTTTCAATTCCAAATCAAATTCATTCCTGGGTTTCAGTCATTTATTGTCTCCATTTATCAATCAAAATACGTTTCGGTGTATTTTTCCACCATCATCAGT
>NW_026019116.1:8731371-8739783 GCF_020466585.1 Dendroctonus ponderosae | reverse complement strand
GATTGGTGTTGCTGAGCGTGGAAGTTCGTTATAAACGGAAAGTGAATATACAACTAACCTAAAAAGTGATCGTTATATCCGGAAGTCCGTTATAAAGGGGTTCATTATAACATTAAAACAAATAAATAACAATTAAAAGAAAAAAGTTCGTTTTAACCGCAAGTTCACTATAACCGGGTTCATTATAAGCGGACTTTACTGTATTTGTAACATTTTAAACGATAAACAATAAAATTGACTGGAACCCAGGAATTTCTTTCGAATTAAGTTGTTTTCAATGATAAAATAAATATAAAACTCGCCAAATGCACGGTAGCGACGAAGCGGCTTAAAAGCTGGTGGGTTACCAGGTGGCAGGAAGGTACAAAGTGGCAAATCGGAGCTTTTTGGAAGATTATCCGCGCTTTAGTTTTCAATTAAGTTCCGTTACAGATTGAAAATTGAAAGGTTGTTTCGGACTTTTCGCCGAAGCGGATCGCAAATGCATTTTGAATATACGCGGGCGGCGTTTTTTTGCGATCTATCGGCGATATATTTAGGAAAATCGTCGATTTTTCTCGACCTGGACAGGGCCATTTTTTAATATTCGATTATGAGTTTAATGTGTCTAAAAAGCTTCGCCGTGGATGCCGGGCATAATTGCGATAGAGTAGCTTTTGATGTATTGCCTACGTGTATTCAAAATTGATGCCGCCATCTCGAAATTCTACCGTTCGAATTGAGAGCGTGATTTTTTCATGGCTAAATTAATGTTCGTGATTTCCTGGCCGAAAAAAGGGAAAATCATAAAAATCGACCAAATAACGAGACTCAATTAGGCATTAATAAATGCCCATCGGAGCGGGGCCTGTTCTTTGTCTATGTTGCTGCGATTTCCGTTAAACTATGTCATTATTTAAATTAAAACACCGATCGGGACGCAAACGTAGCCCCAAGTCACCGTCGGCCATTATGCCAGCTCACAATCGCAGAAATGCAATTCTTCTTCTTTATTCTTGCATATATGTAAAACTCGTGTCATTTGCATCGCATCCACCCGGCGATTTCGGCATTTTTCTTTGCAGAGCTGCGGGTAAATCGTGCCTACCAATGGGCAAAACGCTAAGTGCCGTATACGATTTTTCGAAAATCCGGCCAATCGCAATCCGGCCTCCTAATTGGCAGAACACTTAGCCAATTGTACGGCATTGCGAAATTATCCTTGCAAATCAGTGGGTTTATCTTTCCAATGGTTTGATGTGAGTTTTACTTGAGTGTGATTGTGGTGGATGATTGCGCGACCCGGTGGTTCATCGATTAGATGGGCGCCAATCCAAAAATCATTTCGGCCTGCAGCGATCTTTATGCAAACCACTTTTATTAAAAAATCAAAAACACCAACAACCGAAATGTGCGCTATTTTAATGCGCCAAACTCATCTTTGGCATGATTTCGAAAAGTCGCCCAATGGATCAGGAAAATTTCAAGAAGATATACACAGTTGAAGATCGAATTTCAACTTTGTTATTAAGCATTATTTCGAAAATGTCCCCCGTTCGATTGGTAGCCTATTGGAATACTTAAGCATTCGAAAAGAAAAATCACCATCTTTTTGTCAAATAAATAAAAGTCCAAGCGGCAATGATGTTTTTTGTCATTAACCGATAGTGACAGGTAGACAGCCTTTGTCAATAATGACAAGCATTTGTCAAACTGTGGCTTATTTTGAAGCTCCTGTCACAAAATGTAAACCAACAGCGAATTGGCGAATATGCGATCAGTTATGAAAAAAAAACTTGAAGCATTGCACAACAACTGCACTTTCTCAAACACTGGACACTTAATTGTCCCGATAACTCCCCAGAGGAAGGGCCTACATTCCTACCATGTATGTAATATGTACAGGACACTAGAACACATTAAATCTCTGGTCTTCCGAACGCCGGTACAAATTGAGCAGCAGCAAATTAACCGAACACGAGAAGCTGCTCAAAATATGAGCCCAGACTCAAAGTGATTGGGACACAAAGATGTTTGGAGTGCAACGGGCAGGACTGCTTGCTCTTTTCAACACTTCTTGTGTTTTAACAACAGAATTGTACTTTATTTGAACAATAATATGGATCAACGATACACAACCTTTAACTGGTGGTTTTGGATGACAGTTGAGGTATATCACTCATTTGCCCCAAAAAGATGACAGCACTGACCTCAAGGTGACACCGTTATCCTAACCTCAACGCATGTTATTGTCTGTTTCATTTTCTTTGCTTCATGTTTATCCATGGTTACCGGAGTCTTTAATAATTACGCAGGAACGGGCATTTACGGAAAGTTAATAAGGCAGATTACCTTGAAGAACATTGTTGCCATCCTTCTGATCTAGTTTTTTGCAAATATCTGGATTTTTAATGACACCTAATTTTTCCATCTGTTTTTTCTGTACTCCCAAGACACCCCCAGACTGTTCAAAATGATTTTGTTTTTGTTGTTGTTAAACACCCTGTGCGTTAGAAGCAACTTCATGAAGCTGATGGCGCAAGAAGCAATTGCTACTGAAGCTGAATAATGGAAACGATTGGCTCGAAATGAGCGGAACGAGGTGTTGTGGGCCGACTGCCATCCCTCTGCCTCTCAATTCGCAAATCGAGGCCAGCACACATGCATAGATACGTGAACGCAGAAAAATATGAAACGCAAAACGCAAAAGAAGCAAAAAAAGGGGCAGCAGCGGCAGCCCCCGTTCCGTTTGTGTGTTGCATTCGAACGAATTTTAAAATAAATTAGTTATCGAATGCGCTAAAAAACGGGGCAAAACAGGAGTGGCCTCCTTTTTTATGTTTGTTTTATAATGCGATTTGCAGAGGTTCGTTTCGTCGAGCTTAAAAAATTCAATTGGATCTACAAAATTGCGAAAAAGAGAGAGGGCAAACTTCAAAACGCGATGGATCCCCCCACTGAGCGGCTGGGGGGTTGAATGTGATTGTAATTGAACGGGTTTTTTTTTTTACTGTGTTTCAAATGGACAATGGGGGGCAAGAGACCGTTGCGTATACAGCATGTCCCTAAAATCGTTTTTCCCTCATTACATTCGGGACAAATTATACCTACATGGGCATCGGCAAGATTCGCATGGGAAAAATCGTGTATTTTTGTGCCAATCCAGCTCTGGGTGTGGCGGACAACATCGCGAGTGATATTTATTCTTTATTTTGCTTTATGCTAAATGTTGTCCCGGTATGTATGAGCGAACTTATACCTCGGGGTGCGGTCTGTAATTTCGTTTAATTGACGATTATATGCGCAGATAGAGAATTTAATTTGATTTATCTTAATTTTACGTATCCACCGTTCGCGATCATTCGAAACACTTCAATTCCCATATAAATCTTCAAGGATGAAGCAGCAAAACCGCACCAGTCTGACATGCAAACGAATTATAAAATGCTATTCTGTTTATACTGGGCGATTCGAGGCGTTGGAGAAGTAGAGAAGCATGCATCGAACTCCTCTTCTATACGTTCTTTTATGCATTATGAGCGAATGCTGTACGTGCATGGACGCTGCCATCGAGTGCAGCGGCTTCAAATTAATTATATTGTAATAAAATGTAGAGTGTTCCTGTCGCGATCTCCTGCGGGATTGATTCATTGTTAAGTCCAATATTGCATATAAAGTCCCTGACAGATGGGCCTCACTTCGGGCCCGTTCAATGCCGATCACTTATACGCGCGTTGATTAATGACGCCCGGCCCGATGGGTTATTATATTCTATATTTCACCGGCTATTTTTCCCATTTTAATTGAAAAAAGTCGCCCGTTTCACATCGTTATTTATTGTTTAATTCGATTCGCTATAATCGGCCGAACGGTTTTCCTTTTGCTGTTCCCGATCTCGTCGTCGTTTTCTTGCTGGGCAAAAAATGCATGCCAAGGCTTAAAGCAGCAACAACGCTACACATAAAAACTGATGATGGTGGAAAAATACACCGAAACGTATTTTGATTGATAAATGGAGACAATAAATGACTGAAACCCAGGAATGAATTTGATTTACTCGTAATCTTTAGCCCAGCTTGGCTTGGCACACCACACGTACACTTGGTGTTTTTTTTTCGCCGACAACAATAAATCGGGGGTAGCCAAAGTAAATAAAGGGGGAGCAGCAGATCAATAATTTAAAACGAGGCTTCTGCTAGTCTCACATGTACCAAACGAAATTACTGGGTCGCTTTTTTCACAATCGAAGGCCTCAGGAGATTTCGCTTCATATAAATGTTGGATGACTCAATTAAGTTGTGTTCGTCGGCATTGTTTCGCGTGTGTCGCGACACAGAATCTTTCGCTACCGATTTTTTGCGTTTCGTTTCCCCTGTCCTGTCCAGCACGGGCCATTTTTTGCTGTTGCTGCAAACTCATCCATGGGGACACCAGCCACTGTTTCCCTATGCATTCTACATGTCCCGGGAGCTCTTTCAAGTCGGTTTACTGAACATGCCATCATTAACAGGCTTCGATTGTGTCTTTCCTTTGCTCCAACCCAAAAAAAGTGATTTGGGTTCAGAGCTACTTGTTTTAATGCCCAATGGGTGTTGTTTCCATCCTCAAGGTTTGCACAAGTTTTGCAAAATCAGGTTTATTACTTTACTAGTAAAGTACAAAACTAGTCCAAAACAGCTTTTGTTTATGAGCTTTAAGCACCTACACACTTTACAGGCACGGGTGACTGTGTTGTGTGGCGCTTTTGTGGGGATGCCCCTCTGCGTGTCCATGCGTCATAACACCTCCCGGCTTATGGCGCAACACCTTGAATAACACAACTTTTTGCAAAATGAAGTTTGTAGCTTTGAAGCGTCGATGTATTGAAACAACGCAAAGAAAAGTCCAGCCATCGTCTGACCAGCCGCCCTCTTCTTGCTGCGCGCTCCCGATCTGCGATCAAAACGGCTGTGGAATTTAGAGACAATTAAATAATTAGAGTGCCTCCTCATTCGGTCATAACAGCAGTTACAATATGTAATTAAGGTCCGGGGACGGACAGCTGAGTTGAATAGATTTATATGTAATAATTAGGAGATATGAGCGAACGGGGCAAAGGTTTTAATTATTCGCAATTATCCGAAAAACGAGCAACAGAAAAATGAAATTTAAACAAAAGTTTTGTCTTATTATCGCCGCTGATTTATCGGTGTGTTATTAAATGGTTTGCCGGGGCGGGATTTAATGTAGATGTGTGTGTGTGCGGATTATCAAAGCAGTTGTTTCCGTTGAAGAGTCGGCAAAGCAACAGGGATCAGACGGGGCTCAGGAGGGTCAAGTTTACGTTTGATGGGTCGGAGTCGTTGATCCCCCCCGAGCCGGCATAAGAATTTATTCCGATATTGGTAAATTATTCATAAGACAATGAGCCCGCGCGACTCGTGAGGTCTAGTCCGTTCAGACAATGGAAAGTTACACTTATGAAAAATATACATCAATTTCGTGAATTGAAATAATGTATTCGAATGTACATTTAAATGAACGTGATCGGGGACATTTTTAATTTTGTCTTTTGTCATACGGGATGAATATGGATGATTCGCTGGCTTGATCTCATGGGGGGCCCCTCCAATGGCCGACTTCGATATTTTAATCCGGAATTTGTCCCACTGTTGCTTGCTGAGTGGCCAATTTTTTCCCATTTGCTCCGATTTGCCATAAATACATATTTCCATGCCGCTGAACGGCGAACAGAAAGACCCACTGCCCTGACCCCAACATCGATAATTCAGCCCTTTTGACCACCCTATCGGGCTTATCATGACCCTTGCTCTCGCCATATCGAAGGCAGCAGCCACCCTTACAACCACCTGACACTGTTTTCGATTGTACATTTTCGCGCTGGACAGTACAATTGTGATTGCTAAGTGCTCTTGGCCCTTGAAATTGGTGCAGTCGCAAGGTTCCAAAGAAATTCGCGGTGTGAGGAGTTTGTGCGTTTCACTGCGGCTGCGCGGAGCTTCAAACAGTGGTGTTCTGGGGATATTTAACACGGCCAACCTCCATTAAACCGACTGTTTGAATGGGGGAAAAATGACCAACTGATTAAGTAACAAGCAGAGGTGCAACAAAATGCGGCAAGGCCTTTGAGCCAGTTTAGCGGTAAAATGCTTTGTACATATTCCAGTACAATTATCCGCAGTCTAACATCCATATTCAACCACCTAACGTTGGGGGGTTGTTTGACGAGGTGGGCTGCGACGCAAGGGCCTATTTGCAAAAATTGTCATTTCTATAATAAAAAAGGGATTAAATGCTTTACATCGCATTCGATGGACGTTTTTCCAAATCCTCGAACGTAGCAGTGCTCAATTGAGGTCACAAATAAATAAGTTGTTTTACTTAATGGCCTTTATACATGGAATTAGAGGCGAAGTATAATAGTCTAGCGCGGGGCCCGAATGTATGTATTATATTTTAATTGCCGCCACTCGTTAATCATACTATTGATATGCTCTATTTAAATAGAGCGCGCAAACACATTAGAGCCGAACCTCATCAATAATTTCTTTTCCGTAGAGCATTTAATGTTGTTTAGAATAAGAATATCGAAAAACATTAAGAGCCGCGGCCCTTCTAAAGTTTAATAGTGCACTTCATCATTTTTATTAATGGCTTGACATATAAACAGCTATCGATTGGGCCGATGGTTTTTTCTTCTCCTTAATTGCTCGAGTTTGGGTTTATAGGGAACATTGCAACCTGATATTGTAGTTTACCGTTTCGTTTCTTGACGGTTCGGTCGCTGAACAGGGCCAAGAAACAATATTAAAAGCCATAAACTAAAGTTCCCACTTGCGCGCCCATATCGTTAACTTTTCACAGCCCAAGAATTTATCACCCACTCGCTACTTTATTAAAATTACTTATTTAATGTTTAACTGGCTGCATTTCGGCCAGAATGTCTCTGAATCGTCCATAGGGTTTAGATCAGGGCGTCGAGGCGTCTTCCGTTCCGTACGCTGCTCCGATTGAGCAAAAGCAACGTGGCAATCGAACAATTGCGATTGGTCGTCAGCGATCGGCCAATAATAATAAAAAGCCTTTCAAATAATGGAATAAAACACGATAATTTGGCGTAGTCGCGACGCAAAAATAGCAAAACATTAAATATTTGTATATAATAATTGGCCGATACGAATGTGTACGTGGTGTATAGGTGGTGACCAGAGCAAATAACCACGCCCTTGTTTGTTCGGTGCGAGACCACCCATGGCTTGCCCATGAAGGTGTTTGGGTTTATTTATGAAATTTACAGAAAAGTCTATCGATGATGGCAGTTTAGTAGTTTTAGTACCTACGGCTTGAAGCTGCGCGTCAGACTGCGCTTGTTTGCTACCTTTAGCCATG
Organism: Dendroctonus ponderosae; assembly: GCF_020466585.1. Classification (NCBI taxonomy): domain Eukaryota; kingdom Metazoa; phylum Arthropoda; class Insecta; order Coleoptera; family Curculionidae; genus Dendroctonus; species Dendroctonus ponderosae. The sequence goes on along the minus strand of NW_026019116.1, from coordinate 8,732,415 downwards.
AATTATAAAGGAAAAAGTTGTATGCAAATCATCGCCTGATCCGATAACATATTATTTAAATAATGTTTTAGTGATTCGTTCGTGAACGCGATTATCATGCCGATCCAGAGGTTAATATCATTTATTTCAATACATTATATTCATTATTGTTTTACCGGATTTTGCATGTCTATTTGTATCATTTGGGTTTGGAGGCGTTTTGTGGCGATTTGAACAATCAAGAAGTGTTCAACTCAATTATCATTTACTCCTAGTACCTATTCGTGTTTTTTCCTTCGTTCAATAATACAATAATTATAATTAATCCCAATGACATGCGTCGGCCTTATTACGCTGAACAATAACTAGGAAATATATATTTCCTAGTTTTTATTTTGTTTGTTAAAATGTTCCATTATCGGCGGGAAGTCTGAACATGTAATGAGCCACTTTTTACGTTATAATTTACTAAATTAGTAATCTTGTTACAGTTTTATCGTAATACACTTAATTCCCGTCATTATGTTTTATTAAACGTGCAGCGTTGTTGGCGGATGTCTATTATAACAAAACGGGATAAATAATTTAAATTGATAGTGATCAATCCTGCTAATTGTTGGCAAGGACGAAATTGGCCTGTTTGTTGAGTGCTTTGTTGCGCCTGCCGTTCAGCTTCTTTTCTCACGATTCTACTAAAGTTGTTGAATTGCTTTCATATTTATTTTAAAACACTATTAGTGCTTAATAGGAGATGAAGCGCCTTCTTGACAATTTTCGTGTCGCAGGACGACGTCAAAAGACTCACTTTAGAAGATACTTTTTATTCGAATGAATCAAAAAGTGCCATTTTGCGAACAGAAGCGATGATCAAAAAGAAGCACTTTCTGCACTTTTCAGAAGCAAAAATAAATCCTTTTTAAGGAATTACGTAGGTTTATCAACAACTGTTGATCCTATTTTCAAGTTTACTTGCAATTTGCAAATTATACCTTTGTTACAAGTTCAGTCGCATAATCGTTTTAATGGCCTACTTATCTACTTTTGCGATGTTGTCACACGTAAAAC
>NW_026019116.1:8728538-8730372 GCF_020466585.1 Dendroctonus ponderosae | reverse complement strand
TGCATTTTATTATTCGTGTAATCTTTCATTCGAATAAAAAATAGTGTTCGATACGAGGGCGAAAATTTGTTTTTCGAACGACGACGGCGTTTGACACCCGAGACGAAGTCGATTTTTCGCCCTTATATCGAAAACTACTATTTCCTAACAGTTTAATGCGATTAAACTGTGCCTAAAAAATGATTTCACTCAATCGCTTTTTCTCGTTTCAACTGAGGGAGTTTTTCGGGCTTTCAGGCCTCCGTGGAAACCTGGCCATTGTCAAGCAAATGACCAGAAGAACTTAACTCTTTTGATGCGTTCGAAATATTCGTTAACGAAAGTAAAGTGCAATCTCTAAAGTAACACGGATTTTTGACTTTTGAAACCATTGTTTAAAACGCACCGGGTTTTATGCATCTTTGGTGGCAAATTTAGAATGAACATTTTGCTTTGATTGTTCCATGCCAAAAAGAAGAATTTTAGGGCGACGGAAAAACCAGATTTTATATTGTGAGACCTCCATTGTCCAAGTTGCAAGTGTTAAGGTGATAAATAGGAAATTCAGTTTTGCTCTGATGGTTGGCGATGATCAGGGGAAACCAATATTGGATGCAAATGGTTAGCAGCCCCCAGACTTCAGGGCATCGGATGCTCCATTTAATAACGGAATATTCGAGGCCGATATAAATATTCGTCCGATATGTTATGGACGGAGAGTGCAATTTACGTTTTCCTTTAAGCCCGAATTCACAGCGCACAATCTAGRCTCTAATTGCAAACTGCGTCCTACATAAATGATAGAATTAATAATTAAATGTCCCCTTTGTATGATGTCTATTAATTTCATGAATATTTATTAAACTATCGTATTTACCGACCGAAACGTGCATTAGGYATGTGGTACATGGCGGCTGCGTGTAATACATGGGGGAATGTATGGGTTTCAGTGAAATTTTGCTATAGTTTGCAATCGTTTTTCTGTGTTAATCATTCATTCGTTTTGCCACACATTGCCCTCTCTAATCAGCAATGGTAATCTGAGGCGTTTTTTTCGACTGTGAACAGAAGCTGTTTCGGGCCTTGAGAGGAAAGGATGAGTAGTGTAAACCCACTTTACAGGCCGGGATTTAATTCTATTAAGGGCAGAGCCAAGCGATGATATTATTAAAATCATCTATTTCCATTCCGAAGTAATTAGAATAATGGCTGGATATTTTTGAAATATGATAGAATGTCGTGTACTTCGCGACGATGGGCGCGACTTTGATTTATTAAATCGTATTGATCAGACCGGGAAATGCATATTTACATGCTCCCTGGGATTTATAAATATTCCGCCTTGTTTTCCACTGGGCGCTGATAAGTCTTGAGAGTTACTGGGTCAGGACGGATTTCGGACATTTAATAATATGAGGTCCGTTAATTCCCTTGGACTGTGTCCGGGACATAAGTCCATTTGTTTGTGGCGGCAACCATATATTACAACCATGATCATAACCGCAATACAAAACTTGGAATGCCATTAATAATGGAGATCTGGCCGCGTCCCATGAGCCATTAACAATACAAAGAATATACAATAGAACTAGCGCGTTAATTTATGTTTGCAAATTTAAACAAAATATCAGCCAATATCAATATCGGCTAATTTATGAAAGTGCCGCCAATTTGGGGCCGATGATTATGCCGCCCCCGTCATGCTTCTGTGTTGTGAATTAATTTATAAGCTTCACTGTCGGCGAGTTCGAATGCGGCTTTTACTATTGTCACTTCTACATTTCCCTTTTTCTAAGCGCTGTTGCTCCTTCGACAGCTTGATGCTCGGTGTTCTTTTGATTTGTATGCCGAAGGG
>NW_026019116.1:8724502-8727539 GCF_020466585.1 Dendroctonus ponderosae | reverse complement strand
TGAGCAAATTATAGACTCCGTAACCTCATCTACAGCTTTAAGCGATAATGAGAAAGATGACGATTTAGGTGAAACGTATTCTACTGTATACACTAATGCTGTTCCAACCATTTCTGAAATGACAAAAAAGGTGTCAGAAACTCGGAATTTTCTACAATCACGCCAAGTTCCTAATCATATCTGGGAGTCCTTTTGTGATCTTGAAAACTACATAAATAACATCTATTTTTGCAGCAGAAATGAACAAACAAAAATTACAGACTTTATGAAGTAGATTTCAAATTGAATTTTGTTTATCTTTTTGTGTTCTTTTTAGTCATACCTACTAACTTCTACTACTCTATGTAAAAATAATAAATAATAATAAACCTCCGGAAATAAACAAACCAGTTTTAGTTCATTTTTCAAGTTTGTTATATCCGGAGCTGTATTCTCAACACAGTAAATATTTCAAGTCCTCTGTCTCGATTAGGTTTAGAATAAGGAAAGTTGGAAAAAAATTCAAACAGCCCTCAAGAGCCGACTCAGAAAACTTCTGAATGTCCAGTTGACTCAGACCTCACTGATTTTGGATCAGAAGGACCCAGCGTGTCCAGTAATGCGCTCGATGGATCCATCGCTTTCTTGGGAAGAAAATGGTATAGAATTTGAGTAGTTTTGAGCGATTCTGTTCCTAAAAATAAACTTTTGACTATTTTTTGCCGGTATTTTGAGCCGCATAGCTGTCAGTCCAGGAATTTCCCGATTTATTAATCAGTCAATTAATCGAACGTTTTGTTTATCTATCTGTGATTCCGTGTGAGCAAATTTTTAACTCGTTTTTGCACCTTGATCTTTGGACGCTTGTTTCTGAGAAACTGTTTGAGACACCGGAACGAGGCCATCGCAGATCGATAATTGAAGGATTAGTTTATGTGTGGTGTGAATGTCGTTCCATTTGAGACAATTTTAATAGTTTGGTGGCTCTTTTGCTGTTTTGTTTTTGCATTATGATCTTTCAAGGCTTGTTTCTGAGAAATCATTTCAGGCACCTAAACGAGAACAGTACTGATGGATAAAGGAAGGGGCAGTTTACTGGTGGTGTGAATGTAATTTCGTTTAAGCGACTGATTTATTTCCAATAAATTTGCGGAGTTTGGTGGTTTTTTGCGCGGTCTTTGTTTTTGCACCATGCTTTCTAAGAAACACTTTTAGACATCCGTGGTACACACGTAGTATGGAAGGTTTTTCTCATTGGCAACTCGTTTAATGACAGTAACTAATGTTTCTAAACACATTTCAAACGTAACACCTCCAAATACCGGAACAAGAGGGCCTAATTACCGGCCTCTGAAAGATCCGGCGGTACTAAATCTTGCCCGCAAGACGGCCCCGTCCACAAAGCGGCTATCTGGGCTGGGGATCGGAAGTTTTCACACTTTGCCGCTCATGTGTACGAAACTGGACGACAAAACATACGCACCGTATGTAAATCGGATCGTTCCATCAGCAGATAAGTAAACCATCGAAGAAGCCGTTTTATCGCTTTATTGCCGCTCGCCCGTTAAATACCTTTTATGTGTTAATTTTTATTTATTTCCTAGTTGATTCGGGGCAGAAAGTGTGACCTGAACAGAGCGGCGGATAAACCAGGCCATCGCACAGCGTGGATTTCCTTCTTTGCGCTCGCATCATTCACGTCTTTTTCGGGCCTATTTCGATAGAGCTCATAAATACTGATTAGGGCTGATCGATCGCCGTCTTATTCATCGGTAAATTGTTGGCGAATTACCCTTTTTGTTTCAATTCGAATTTTCGGCAATCATTAACGCTCATTGACGTCAGCCAGTTCCACAAGGTTAATTAGCCCAGTTTAGGCTCCATTTTGATATACAGGGTGGTCGTTAACACTTGTCTTAAAGAGCTGATGGTGTTGGAGATTGTGAAGAATTGCAAATGATGATCTGTGGGGGACATTGTATGGTTTAGCATAAAGAGCCACACACAGACTGTCCGAATAGAGCGAGGAGCCATTTTGGATCGGTTCGGGAAAACAAACAGCCGTATATCAATACCCTCGGTAAATTACGCATCAGCATCGGCTGGGAAAAAGAAGTTGGCATAACGGCTATATGCATGCACCGCCAATATATCTGGTTGATTTGAATATCGGGACTGAATATTTTGAATTAATTAGCGATTCGAAATTATTAGTTGGCGGCCGTTGTGTTCGAATAGCCAGGCTCTTACAATGATGCATATGTAGCTGCGCTGCATAGTTTCGGTATCGGGCCGAAATCATTTGGTCGATTCGATCGTTTCGACAGAGCGCTGGATAAGCGGTTCTTCGGACGATCAACTGGACAACACAACAAATGTCCACTTTGTGTCCAGCAACGGCGAATCGGACGAAAGAAAAACGAGGAGAAACGGCCGCGTGTGCCCGTTGCAAAACGTTAATTCGCAATTCCGTCGTCGTCCGGCATTTTATTCGTTTTGAGGGCGATTTATTCCGTTTCTTTGAGTGCGCTGAGTGAATTAAGTCCCGACCCGAGCGTATGTCCAGCGGTACACGACATTACTCCCAGATGGAAATATGCAATTTGAGAGTTTTGCCCTTTTGATTGAAGAAACGCAAACTCGCTCTATGTCGACCAGTCGCTTAATCGGCACTTGATTGAATTAAACGACATTTTACTCGGTAATATTTGTTTTTTACTGGCTTTACCAGGGTTTGTTGGTCGCTGCTTTGAGCTGAACAGTCATACGAAGCTCTTCATCAGTGTCTTCTTTACCTGTAAGTGTACTTTTCGAATGACGACGTTAAATAGATGAACGTTGTTCATATACAGGTAGAAAGTTTCAAGAATTTTTCGAAATTAGTTCGTTTTTACCGGCGTTTTTTCAGGAGTGTCGATCAATGATTAAGTGGACTGTATTTTTGTATTATTTTCTTCTTCGTGCGCGTCCCTATCTGAGATGGCACTCCCAACACCGACTTACGTATATGAATGCACCCAACCGACGAATTAAAACCCGATTGTCGGCAAAATTAATA
>NW_026019116.1:8721494-8723503 GCF_020466585.1 Dendroctonus ponderosae | reverse complement strand
GCATACTCTGCATGACATTTGCGCTTCTTAAAAAGATCGTGTTTTACGTGTGACAACATCGCAAAAGTAGATAAGTAGGCCATTAAAACGATTATGAGCCTGAACTTGTAACAAAGGTATAATTTACAAATTGTAAGTAAACTTGAAAATAGGATCAATAGTTGTTGATAAACCTACGTAATTCCTTAAAAAAGCATTTCGGTTATTTTTAAATAAAAATACTAAAAAATTTATAATGACAGTGGCAAGTTCAAACTGTCACATTTACTTTGTCGCACACTGTGCGGCAAAGTCCGTGCGTAAAAGTAAAACAAATGAACGCTAAAGAAAAGTGCTTCTTTTTGATCATCGCTTCTGTTCGCAAAATGGCACTTATTGATTCATTCGAATAAAAATGTATATTGCTCAGAACGATATTTCTACACACGTCTTGTTTGTTTTTTCCAATTACCTTAGTTACTAGAAACAAAAAACTTAAAATAAAAAACTAATTGTCACATCGCCCCCTAGACTAACATATGTGGTTGGCAGGACAGACAAATAGATCTTATTTACTCATTTCCCAACAAGGAGGTTTTTTGAAAATTCATATTTTAGCTTCCCATTGAGTTGCGTACTTTTGAGAGCTGGCATTAGATAAATCGTGAAAGCTTCAAGTCGGTTCCCTTTTCAGGAATTTTTGGGGAACTTTTTGAAACTGGTTCATTTCCAAGGGGCGATTTGGCAGGTTGATGTTGATGATGTTGAATCGAGTTGGGTGCTTTTCCAATGATGGCATCAAATAGAAGAAAGTTGTTTATATAAAAGTAGAAAGTTTCCATTTGCCCCCGTACTGAATAATTCTTAAGGAATTTCTCAAAGTTGATACATTTCAGCGGGCCAAAACCCTGGCAAAACGGTTCTTTTWAAAAATTCTCCGACACCTTGCATTGGATAGAGGAAAGTCGCTCTGATGAATGCTAAAAGTACCACTTTGCTACCGTGATCAAGCTTTTTTAAACTGTTGAGTTTTTCACTCTAGTTTTGGCTCAATTTGCAAGGAGCGTTTTGGAAGGCTTATGATTGAAAATGTACTTGCTAAAGGTGTCCCTAGACAGARAAATGTAGACATGATGATGATGATGATGATGATGAGAGATATAGACATCCAGGATAAGCTCCTGGTCATGCTAATAGTGCGCTGGAAGGGACATTAAAACAATGTCCGGCCGTTGGCAAAGTAACAATGGTGTCCGTATTGTCCATTGACGACATAAGAGAATCGCGAATATATTGTGCGTGTCCCGGCGCTCTCACTGGACACAACACGACATCCAGATGGCACCGGGATTAGTTGTGTGGAAATAATTTATATGTACGTTGTCGAGCCGGGATTAGTTTGCATCGAATTATACTATATTATAAAGGAACATCTCGGTGCAGCCGATTAAGCCTGTCCTTTTCGCTTGCAGGATTCCCCTGCCACGCTGCCCATCGCCTGGATGGTCCATAGGAGATTGAGACTGGAAGTTTTGGTTCGCGCCGACAGGATTTGATGCGCTACAAGCTGGATATGATGGTAAGTTTGCCGGTTGTTTATTTCGTTTCTTTATAAAGGGTTTGGGTCTATAATAAGGAAAATATCGTCGGTTAAAGAGCGTGAACACTGAAAAACTGCTGAAAATGGGCCGAAAATGACGATTATTTCCAATCTGCTGGGTTTGGCGTATTTTTTGATGAGCTCGGGGCATTTCCCCCTTCCTTCAGGTGAAAAAACTGTAGAATTGGAGGCATTTTGAGGAAATTAAATTTTTTTTCAAAAAATCAACCCTTACCCCTTATAATTTTTTCGGTCAAAAATCAAAATTTCACATGCGTGTTTTTTGAGTTCAATGGATAGCTTTCGACCTAGAAAGCTATTTACATTGCATTTATAAATGGTTTGGGTCTATAATAACGAAAATATCGTCGGTTAAAGAACGTGAATACTGAAAAACCGCTTAAACTGGGCCCAAAATCACGATTATTTC
>NW_026019116.1:8712406-8720495 GCF_020466585.1 Dendroctonus ponderosae | reverse complement strand
AAAAAGATCTTCAGTGTGCGTTTATAAAGCGTTTGGGTCTTTAATAAGGAAAATATCGTCGGTCAAAGAACGTGAACACTGAAAAACTGCTTAAAATGGGCCGAAAATCACGATTATTTCGAGTATTTTTCAATGATCTCGTTGCATTCGTCTCTTCATTGAGGTGATAATAATGAATAAGAAAATTCAAATCAAATCATTCAAAAATGTACATGCGTGTTTTTTGAGTTCAATGAATAGCTTTCGACCTAAAAAGATCTTCAGTGTACATTTATAAAGCGTTCGCGCATATAATAAGGAAAATATCGTCGGTTAAAGAACGTAAACACTAAAAAACCACTGAAAGTGGGCTGAAAATGTCTATCATTTCGGATATCCCTATCTATGCCTGAGGATGTTGGATTTCTCGCTTCCTCCTTGCAATCAAAATTGTACCTAGTGGCTCGAAGATCACTTGAAGAACCGGGATCTTTTGCTTGAAAGCCCTTAAAAGGGACCTTTTAAGCGCCTTGGTTGATACCAGCTATATAAATCTTAGTCTCACGTGGGTACATGCGAGATCTTCATCTTATAATGCACCTACTATGCTTTTCGAGTTCCACCCTAGTAAGCGATTGAGAGGATATAGAGCAGGGTGGGATCACCCTGTGTATGCGTCGAAACTTTTGCAAATAGACGCGTGTGTGTGTGACAGTTTTTTCGGAAAAAACGACTAGGTGGAGGAAGAGGCGTGGCCGAAATGGATCGGGCGACGTCACGACGGCCCCCCCCCCGAAAAAAAGAGAAGAAGAAATGCCAGCGCGAAATGTATATGCGACTGCTTTTTTAAAAACAAATCAAAATAACATTTTTTGCATCGACACAAAAGTCGTATATATCCCGCATTTTTCCATTGCGCCACGGCTATAAATCACCAAACAAACTTATTTGAAAAATAAAAATGAATTTTTAGTTCTCGATTTCCATTTAGAATGTCGGCCCGTACATATTGTAATTAAAAATGGGAAATGTTTCCCGTTTTTTATATCGGTATCGGCTCAACGTGAACAAAGCAACGAAAAACGGGCCTGCACACACACACACACACACACACGACGAACGTAAAAAAAGCAAGAAAACGTCCAAACTAACTGTACGAGGCCCGCGTATGTTTCAATCGGAAAACATGTATATATGCAAGTAAATTTACCAATATTGATTTTTAATAACATTGATAGTTTTTTTCTGTTCCTTTTTCCGCGATGAGGAGAGGGACGTTGGTTGTGTGCGCCTCGTGCATTTTACTTTATCAACTCAGCCATGCCCCGGTGCATATGCATGTCCATCTCCCTGTGAAAAAATGCCTTCGTTTGTTGGAGTTTAATTTAGACTCTCGGTAGGTATCGGCATGGCCGTCCGCAAATATGAATTTGCATTTTTATGGGCTCTATTTTAAATAAAAAACATCCCATTCGTTCCATCGTGTTGGCGCACATTTTTTCCATCGGATCATGCACTGGGTAAGGTGAGCGGTGTAAACATCGTCATTACATTAGTGGAGAACAACGCGATTTTTACGTTTTATTTCCAGTTTTATCGGTATTGGAGGGTTTCCATTGTGGACCGACCGGGGAGGGTTTACACTTTTCTCTCAGAATAAGGTGGCAGTGGATGAGCTTTTGTGACCTCTTTTTCTTCTTGTGATGACGATACTCTCTTTCGGTCGCAAATGGATCAGCAAATTCTCTCTAATTGGCAGCCTTCGTAGGGTATGCAACTCTTTTCTTCTTCAACTGTTCGACGTTTCGACACAACAGATCTTATTAACCGCTTTCTAATAATTTAGAAGCAGCCTGTACGGAATATCAATTTGCTGATGAATTAACAGTCATCGAACGATCGGATATTGTTAAACAGTGAATTGTATATAGAAGAAGAACAAATGGGCCATTCTATTTGTGTGCGCACTTTCTTCCATCATAATGCCATAGAACAGTTAACAACTAGGTATCAGCGGCAATCTAGAAAACATTAAAAGTCTATTATTTAAAATTTATTTTGCATACAATGAAGGTACGTAAACGGAATTCTTTTGTTGTTTTAAACATTTTATTAGCGGCACCGTGATATTTACTTTTCGTTATTTCCTTCTTGTTCTGCCAATGATGTTGCCCGTTTTGTCTGTGTGTGTGTGTGAACATGCACGGATTTTTATTGTTCGTTTGGTTCGGCATATAGAAGGGAGTTAAATAAATAAGTTTCCAAGACAAGACCCCCCGACAAGAGGCAAGCAGCAGCTTAATATAGAATTAGCGTCTGTACTATTGCAGGCAAAGTACTTTAAACAGAAATGTTAATATTGAACAATACATTCACGGCACCATTTCTCAGGCCATTCTGGAACAATTGAATTATTTACCAAACGGATTGGCATAGAAGAGCGAACTCTATTCAAATTGCACCTTAAATATTGCATAAATGAAGCGAAATAATTCATAAGTTTGTAGTCTGCCACGTTTAGGGTTATTTACAATGCACAAGGAAATATTTATGATCCGTCGTTCTTTACGAAGGATTGCTTGTGTTGTCTTGCTCTAAACTTTGATTCTTACATTAACTATTCAGCGGCCGGCGTGTAAAGTAGATCCCTGGCATGAAACTTTGATGTTGCCAGGATTGTCCAGAAATGGATCGCTTATTTGTCCGAGGAGATGGATGGAAATCCATCCCCATCCATAAAAGATGTACGGTTTAAGTTGTGTATAGAAGTAACGGCAGCGATAAGGGTGTTGCCACTATTGCCCAAGACGTAATAACACTAATCCCGGCATGGGTTCGACGCGGCGCTCATTTCTTATTTACTTGCTTAGAAAATAACAATTTCCTGCGCGTGATTTTCAGGAAATTCCCGAACAAAATGGCACGTTAGAGCTGAGTGACTCAACTATGAAACCCTTTAGATTTGTTGTCGTCAACCATTGCCCTTCTGGCCGAATAAAATGGGAAAACTGCAACTTCTCACTTGCTCCGGCTCGCAAACAATCGCGGGGAAAATTATGAAAAGAAGGCAAAAGCGAGGAAATAACTTTTCTTAATTAAATTAAAACCGAGATATTTCAGTCTGCCGGACTCGCACAGCAAAACGAGCACAACGAATTAATTAAAGAAAAACGCTCTTCCGTCCGAGTTATATATTATAATCGTTAATAACAAAAATGTAATTTATCGATTGCTGGGGCCCTTCTTTATCGCAGAACTTTATTATGCATCGTCGAAAGTTTTTCCGCACTTTCCCAGCCAGCTCTCATGCCTCATGCCTAATGAACGGTTCAGGATCGGGATCTGGATATTTCAGCCAAACTTTTCCGGTGCCTTTAACCACTGGAATCACTTGAATTTGTCCAGTTTTTGGCCATTTTTGTTCAGTCAAAGGGTGCAAAGTGGGGTTTTGTACGTGTTTTGCTCGCTCGTCGCCTTTGAATGAGAAAACGACTTTAGTCCAGTCCTGTTGCGCGGTCGCCTTATTGGCAACCGAAAGAAAAACTTTGGGAATCCGAAATCGCTAATGGAAACACACAAAAATACATTTACGCTTTTCTGTTTCCTACGTTCCTGAGGCGAACCGGACATAAAACAGGGCCCGATTTTAAGTGGAATTTATCGAGAGAGGCGTTTTCTGCGGATTTGGAACTTTAAATTTGTTAATTTGTTTTCCTGTGCCTTTGCGAAAACATTGTTCTTTTTCGACGCCTCGGCGTCGTTTCTTCGCCGGCGGGTTAGTTTTGCTTTATTTTCCTCGCTCACCGGCAGAAAAGCGCGCACACCATTCAAACGAATCGACAGTTTAGGATGCGGCTCTCATTTTTCTTTACCCACTTTGTTGGTAAATTTGCGGTTTTACGGGATCTTTGGATAGCTGAGAAATATACCCACGCATTGTCCTACACTTTTTATTTTATTTAGGCCACTAATCGTACACATTTTAGGCGAGATTTGACATGCCTTTGTCTCTAGTCAGCAGATGTTTTCGCCGCTTTTTCAGGTAGTTTCCATTCACATTTATCCTAATTTTTCCGCAGTTCTTCTTTCCGGCGTGTTTCATCACTCTTTATTGCATTTTCAGTGTAATTTTTCGTAGATGTGTGCACTGATTTTTGCAGCATTGTGTCCTTCTCCCGCATTCAGCTCGAGTTTCTTCTTGGTCCTCCACGCTTAAACTGAATCACCTTCTTCTTGGGATGATGATGAAGATTTTTTCCTTTATTACACGTTGATGGGGCGCTTATGAGATGGAGCCGGGCGGCAAATGCCCCCATTTTAAGATGTTGTAATCCGCTAAATAATTCACGCCTCTAAACAATATACAGTCCATCGTTCTACGATCCAAAGATCTGCTTTAAGGGTTGAGGAATTAATTATTAAGAGCCTTACTAGTAGATTGGATTTAATATTTGATCACGATGAACGGACTGGGCGGATCCATTATGCATGTCTTACATTAAATGTATTTGCCAAAGCTGTGCCGTGTTGTGTGCGCCTTATTTTCGCAAATCAATTTCGTCCCGTTTTCTTCTTCCGGCTTGTAAATATCGGCCTAATTAAATATTGGCCGGGCAAAAAGTTGGTTCGCGCCATTGTGTCAGCGCCTCGGGCCGACTTGCGGAAGATTAAAAGTTTTATCCAGACAATAGGTGAAAATTGACTTTGGGGCAACTCTTTCGGGAGTTTGAAAGGGCAACTTTCAGTCCGATCCTGCCGGCTGAAACGGGCTCAAATTAAAACTATAGTAATGGTTTAATTCGTCGCCATATTTTCGCATTCAAGCACGAACCGCCGATTACTATTCGATTCTCGAATCTTAAACGCCGCGAAATCGCCTTTACTGTTGTCGGAAGCCTTGCGCCAGTGTGGGAAAACCTCTTCCGTTCGTTCTAAGTGGTTTCTGCTTTTTTCCTCTGGATTGAGTGTCGATGCTTTGAATATGCACCGATTGCCAATTACTTACTTAAAATGCCCCTAACTAAGGGTTTTAATCAAAAACCCTTAGTTAGGGGCATTTTTCTTTTGCTCTGTCGGTTTGTGTAGGTTCAAAAATCAAAACGGCTTATTAATATTAAAAAGCGTTTTTGTTTTCCGATGGAGGAGTCCACGTTGGCGCATCATTGAAAACCCAGTCGCAACGCAAAAGAGCGGCTCCTTGTCCTGTGGATATCCAATAAAGATGCAAATTTCCGCAGAAAATCATTTTTTAATGGCCGGCATTATATTAAATCGCATAAATTATGTTTAATCTGTTTTCGCGGCTCTAATTCCTCTTTGAAACCCCCCCATTTACTGCGGCGTTTGTGTCTTCTAGCGCTTGATTAAAAGTAAATAGCCTGCTGCTTAATATTCACAATATTCTTCAAGTGTTGAACACTATGTAGTTCATGTATTTAATGTCTGCTAGTTTAGGCGCAGTCGGTCGGTCGCGTAAAGATCGGTTTGGCCATTTTGACAAAGCTTGTAGTGCGGCTCTGTCCATTTCGATAAGCTCAGAAAAGCACTTGAAACCTTTACGATCGTCAGCCAATATAAATCTGTAACTATAACATGGGCCTATACGTACGTATACATACACACGTGTGCGTCACACATAAACCAGAACCAATGCGAAAATATTGTTTATACCACAATAACTGGTACGGCGTGATATACAGGTTCCTGTCAAGATCATTATATCACATTACCATGGGTATGTTATGGTTCTTGTGAGTTCAACAACTCGCTTGGTGCTTGTTAGGGCTTGCTTTATTGAGTTTCAATTTTTTCTTGGGCCACTGGTCTATTAATCTGATCGCTTTGAAGAGAACGGTGCCTTGAAAGCGATGAAGCAATTTCCAAATGCAATCGACAGCATTAAAACATTGCTTCATGTAAATATTTAAGTTTCCGAGGCAATATCAAAAATAAATATAGCATTTACGGCCGCCTTTTATATACCCCATAAACCGTTAAGTTATCCATCATTTGTATTATTTTAATTAATTTTTAAATAAACTTATCTGGGATTTCACGACTTGTATCTGTGTGTTTTCGAGATTAACACGTTTCCTCTTTGCTAGGCAGGGGCCTTTGGCTCGATACTGGCGCAACTCGGTGCTGATACTGTCGTGTGCTTTAGGCCTGGGTAACTCAGTGAATTTTTAGGAGTTGCTGTGTCAACGCAACGCACCGGCGCACCGGCGATGCTTCTCTTCTTTCCTGACAATCATGGGTTACTTTCCTGACTGTGTTTCAATTCCAGATCAAATTCATTCCTGGGTTTCAGTCATTTATTGTCTCTATTTATCAATCAAAATACGTTTCGGTGTATTCTTCCACCATCATCAGTTTTTATGTGTAGCGTTGTTGCTGCTTTAAGCCTTGGCATGCATTTTCTTGCTCGGCAACCCAGGAATGAATTTGATTAGAAATGACAAGATTAGTTTTGTTGGAAAATTCGCCTCATGCATCGCTTTGCAGGGAATTTTAGAAAACCCTTTTCACCTTCGAATTTGGCACAAAAACCAGATAATTTTATTGACTTTTTTACCGAAAGCTTTGTAAATGTTTTTCTCGAGCCACAGAAGAAGCGAAATTTTTATGCAAGAAAATTAAGAAATCGAKTTTACARGAAAACTTGTCTTTATAKTTYGGTCTTSTTTATCGTATTTTTCAAATACCCGTTTTACCTTTGAATTTGGGACAGAAACGAACCAAAGTTCTCTTGKYTTTTTTTCGAAAAAATTAAGGTTTTTAAAATTTCCGGTTTTTCCCATTTCAGACCAAATATTTTCAAGTAGGTAATCGTTTCGCCCGAGAAAAGTRTCTCAGAAAACTTGTAGGAGTTGGCGCAGTGCTGCGCCAACCCAACGCACCAGCGCTCAGTTCCGTTGCTGTAAAACGTTACTCATAAAAAAATTGATGACTTTTTTAGATGTTAAAATTCCAGTCTCGGTCATCGGTAAGCGACTTATAACTCATTAACTCAAAGAGCGGCAACAGCTCAAAAGCGCAACTCAACACAGTGTCCTTTGCTACCATCTAGTTCACCAATTAACGTTTGTCTTTAGCCAGCATCGATTCGATGTTTCCTGTCTAGTTTCAAGTCTCCAGGTGGTGCGGCATAATGCGGCTTTTATGAACCCTAAAAATAGTGTAGGCCTGATAATAAAACCGTTTGTTTTTCTCGTACTTAGCTTTTGTATTACGAATGTCTTTGCGTTCATTGTTCGGCGAAGAAGATGGGGCGGGAATGTTGCGCATATATTAACGACAGATGGTCCATTGGCTCTAATTTTTAACCAAAACATGACACCGAACAGCTCGGAATGTTGTCTAACAGTCTATTGAAGAATCTTCGTTCTTGTCTTGTCAGTTCTGTTCGTAGAAAACTCACGCTGTGTAGATATCTGGATTCGAGAGCTTTTCATGAAAACTTATATTTTCTCCAATTTAAAGTGCTTGATGGAACAGTTTCCCATTTTTTAAAGCCAAGTAAATACGCTGGGTGTTTAGAAATTAGTCGAAAACCTCCTGAAGAGGATGGGAAAGTTTTCAAATTACAGTTCATCGCATTGCTCTGATCCAAACGCGAAGTTTCACTCACTCATTTCGTGTCAAACGCGCCCCGTATAAGCAGTGGCGGCGCCAGCTGTATTTAGCCCACCCCATAGAACAAGGCTAATATAGAAACGACTCTTACTCTTGTAGAAAGTGTGTCGCTAAAGTGGCGCGCCCTGGTGGCTGAGAATTAAAGAATTCAAAGAAACCTGCATTATAAACCCACTACACTTGCTTATTTTTAATTCTGTCGCAACGGGCAGCTGATAATAGGGATAAATGACACAACTACACAAAAATACATGTAAATATATATATTACTTGTTGTTTATTGTTTATATAAATACGTTTCACAGATGAAAAAAAATCTTTGGAGCATTTTTAAGAATAACGTACGCCTTTTGTGATAGGAAGCCGTGCATTTTCTAACAGCCTTCAAGACACCAATAAACAGCTACCATCTTCGCAGATTATTGACGAGTTATGAAAACAGATGAGGAAAAAGATAATCTGAAAATATGAAAAT
>NW_026019116.1:8708403-8711407 GCF_020466585.1 Dendroctonus ponderosae | reverse complement strand
CAAAACGAATTCTGTGGCTCGAATGGTTCTTGAGAAACTTCGAATAAAGGCCATTTAGTTACCTCTGGAATGATGTAAAAACGAGCGTTCTTGCTGATTTTGCTTCCGAGAAACATGCAAAACGGGACTGAAAACATGAAATTTTGCAATAATCTTACTCCACCCATGCACAAAACGACGATCATTTTTCTAATTTGATAAACAACAGAAGACTAATTTTTTTCATAATTCATAATCATTTTTCTACATAACCCCTGACTTCTTCCTATCCCTAGCACTCGTATAAACTAATCAGTGACAAAAAAAAGAAATTCTTGGCTTACAAAACAAACAGGTCTTAGTCGGTAGTTCAATTGCGTTTGTAGGTGTTCTAGTAAAGTATCTGTTGGGGAAAATGCACACATTTATCATAGTTAATAAAGTTGGTTTGCTACCACCAGCCCCTTCAAGTTTAGGTAGTTTTCTCGAAAAATCCCCTGTGGAGGACCCCACTTTGTGTACAGCCAAGCCATTGATTGTACGCTGTTGGTTTAAAAAAAATGCTGTTCGGGAGAATTTTCCGGGAAAACCACCTAAACTTGATAGAGTGAACAGTGAAATCTGAGGCAACTTTTTGCCGCGTTGCCTACCAACATGCACGCCAGAGGGAACCAGAGAAATCGTTTAAATTAAACGGCAAAGAAATGTTCCAAGCGCGCCCAATATGGCTGGCAGAGGGTTTTTCTCAATAATAAATGAACCCAGTTATCGAATGCTCCAAGCAAAGGCGCGAAGGACCGATTGTCCGATTAATAATGGATTTTTTAATAAGGTCGTCAACATCGCCGGCAACCAAATAGCAGCAGAATCGCCATTCATTGCCTGGCTGTTGTTGCCAGTCGGGAGAAAACGATATGTATAATTACCGCAATGGTTGTGTGTGTGTGTGTATTTGTTTTTCGTAATTATCCTATTTTTCTGCTACCTTGGTTGTCTGCTAATTGTATACTTTCATTAGTACCGGGCTGCGTCTATTTAATTTTACTCTTAATGGCCTGTCTTTGAACTGGTCATTATGACCGCGGTCTGTTGCAATCAAATTTTTAAATGAGAAAGTCGAATATCAAACGTCAGCCCAATCGCAAACAAAGTGCTMAATTTATTATATTTTCTGTCCTCAATTGCAAGATCYTCAAAAATTCAATTCACCATTGCMCAGACSGAATTCCCAAGARAATCAACCATCCTGCAATGATTCGATATCGGTCAAGAAGCTGGCMSTTATTTAATCTTCGATCGCTGCTTTTGCCTCATTTTTATCAGCAAAACTCAGTTTTGAAGAACTTCATGCCGAAAAAGGCCCTAGTTTGTGGGTAATTGCGAATTTCTGGCCGGCCATCATCATCATCCCCGAACACTTAAACTATCATCATTATCTGCAGCTAAACAACGGCGGTTACTACATATTATACAGGTTGGCTGCTAGTGCCGACGCAATTTACTTTATGCACGTATTAAAGAGTTTTAATGCATCCAGCGGCTAAAGTTTATGCGGGGTGTCGCGCATATTAATGCTATTCGCCCTTTTTTTACGACGGGGATCGCATAAAGTTCATTTCCTAGTTGGCCGAAACATTCTGCAACATAGTGTGGATTTATTGGCGCCACAGTTTGTTGGCTCCATTGGCCTCCTGGCTGGCCAAACTTCACGCCGTCGTACTTTTTACTTGTCCCTTGCTGTTGGTTTTACATTTAATAAAAATATTGATTTTCCGACACCCTAAGCGAAACAAAAACACCAGCTGGACGATTATTTACCCTGTGGTCTGTTGTTGAACAAGGACAGATACAGGGTTGTTTAGTGTGTCATTGTAACTATTGTGTTATGGAGTGTGCATGTAACTGGCACTTGTCTGGTTAACCCCAAAAATGTTAACGAACCCCTCTTCTTGTCGGCGTGTGAAAATGGGCCTTGCAAGGGGAGCGAACTGGGCTGGATGGTACTTTTGATTAATGGTACCCCCATAGTAGACGTGCCAGGTTGCCCTGCAGTTTTATAACTTAATATTAGTAGTAAAAATTTGCCCTCATGGACTAAGTGCTATTTGCAAGCGCATTCAAATTGCACAATTTCTGGAAATTCGTTAATAATATTAATTCCCCTTCGACAAGGACAATCGTATTACTTTCATTACATGTCGTGCTTATGCATTAAGGCTCGTTTGTTCGGCTTTATCGGCCGGTTGCATGCAAGAAATTAATCATTTTTTTCGACTTTTCCAAAACAACCAGGCCCGTCCCTGAATTGAAACGTTGAATATTCACGTTTGGAATTCAGGGTCTTATCAAGTTAGACGTGCCCATCAACCGATGCATATTATCGATTTAAAAATGCAGCAGCTCTTGTAATAAGACCGTAAATAAACCCCCTTCTATACGATACTCGAATGCGATGAATTATTTAAAAAATACTGCTGCATGTTATATTTCGTGACGTTTTTCGTTTTATTACTCTACACAGGCCCCTCGGAAGTTTTATATATTTATACGTAACGTATGTGTGCGCGTACATTAAAGATACTTTTATTTCTAATTCGGGACGATTACGTCGTTAGATACGTTCATAATTTATATTAGTAACTAAACTGAAAACTGGACAGCCATACGTTGTAGCTTTCCATTCGGTTCGTTATTTAATCAAATTGCTACTTTTCATTGTTTCGATTGTATTTAATGGCGAATCAGTAGCGTATCTTTCCATTTATTATTAATTTCCTAAGGAGAACAGGCTGTGATGCACAATCGTGTATATTTTTCTGTCTCTAGAAGACATTTTAGGTCAGTTCGCATCAGATCTTGATCTTTAGTCAATGATGGACTAAAAATGCATGTTTTTACACCCGTCCGTGTTTAAAAATGTAGAACTTCCAATTCACAGCATGTAGCAACTTGAAATCTTCACCTGCTTTAGAAGACATTTGAGGTTTAAAGTCTTGAAAATCTTAGGCAAATCGTCCCAATACCT
>NW_026019116.1:8704230-8707404 GCF_020466585.1 Dendroctonus ponderosae | reverse complement strand
TAGACCTGAGTTCCACTCTTAATAGTTTTTTAAAATAATTTTCCCTGGTTTTAACGAACATTCTTGACGGTTTTACGCATCGTCAAAGTTGGGAAGTTGGTCATTTTGGTTGCGAATGAGTGCTTCTTCTGTTGCAAGTGGCAAAGTTTACAGAAATTTGAGCATACCGGAAACCAACGGCCTTAGAGCGAGCGAGAGCGCCCGAACACAAAAACTTTATTATATTTATGGTACGATGTTGACATTTCACGTTTGTCTTCCCAGCCCACACATCGAGCCGGGCTTTATTTGAACGCATATTTTTTCATAAACAGAAATCCGAAGAATTCGAAGAAAAGCATGTCGGTGTTAAAAGCTCGATTTGTTTCCGTATCCCCGTCGTCGACGACGACTTTATTATTATATTAAATATGGATGTATGTGTAGGGAAACCAAGAAAAACCATGGGAAAGATTATGGGCCAACCGACCAACATCGCACCCATTGTCTCCACTAAAATGCCATTTAAATCGCATTCCAATTAACAATCGCGATGGATTTTATCTTAAATTTGCCAGCCGGTGCGCCATAAAGATATGGGGCGATTCAATGCGAATAAAAAATGTGAATAATATGTTATTCAGTCAGATTATTCTGGTATCGGACCTACTGAACAATGACATACTTATCTTATGACCGTTGGTGAAATCACTGGGACTTTGATGGAAACTTATTATTATTTGGCGCCCATATGGAGGTTGGTAGATCAACTTTTTGATGAGGAAAAATGCTTTGTGACAGAAGAAGAATTGTTGAACATTTTAGGGCCCAAACACGCCTTTGTTCGGCGGTTCCTAGAGACTGAGGGTTTATTTATATTAGGTTTTTCTGCTTCGCTTAGGAATGATCAGTTTAACCTCAAGCACTTAATACAAAGTTGAGGAAGCAAAAGGTGATTGCTTGCACTGAACTCCCTTGCGTTTTGCAGTGCAATGGAAAAATAAGTTTTTGTGATTTTCTAGAGTTTTAATGGCGCCGCCCCTGGCCACATCACAACTAATTCTTATATGAATGTAAAAAGAGGCCCAGTCAAAAATAATTTGTTCAGGTCGCTGACTCATAACACACACTCACACAGACCGCCTCGATATAAAAATAAGGGAACGACCTTTCATTATTATTTTTATAAGTCTAAAGCTGTGCCTAACAGATGTTCGGTGTTTTGTAATTACTTTGATCGTCCGATAGCTTACTGTTGGGGTGCCGCCGCTTTGTATGGGACATTTCGAACGGATAAACATCGAATCGRAACGGCGGCMGGAGCCGGTCGGTTGCGCCTCCTCCTCAAAGATTTGCAGCCACTTTGATTCCGACACGTCTTTGCCTTCCGTAACCGAGCTGGCGGTTGAGCCAGGCTTGCTTGAAAGGGAAACCTCCCGATGAAAAGCTGTCGCGTCACGTTTTCTCGCCGCTTTCCCCCGATTTTCCCCCGTGTCCGACAACCTGGATCCGACCCTGTGTTGAGTTCCTAAGGTCAGAGAAATGAATCGATAACTTTAAGTGCATCAGCATCAGCGCGGTTTCGACGAGCGGCAGTGGAGAAGATGGGGGAGGAGAGGAGAGAAAATTCGACGAGGCCCGTATAAAGCACTTTTCCGACCTCTTTCAGATTGACTTTAAAAGGGCTGTAAAGAAGTCGGGCCAATTCCGGATTGCAACCCGGAAAACCGCACAGTGTCGGCGCTTGACTGGGGGGGGGTTGACAAAGTCCGGCCCTGGAAAGTTAATTTTCCCCGGCCGCATGCAGTGTGACGAAACGGCCCCGACACAAAGTGCATGTTCAAAATGAAAAATTATAAATAAACCGGGAGAACGGCCCCCCCGAATATTCGCGCCAATATATATTTTAAGGCGTCTATATAAATAAGAAGGCAAAATAAAATAATGGAAAGGCATATTTTCAAGAAACCCGACAACGACGACGCAGCTATTTATTCGGCCATAAAGTTTTCGTGCACGACCGTATTTCATTTTTTAACGATTCTTTGTTTACACTCGGGGCCTGAGCCCCTCGTAAATACCGGATCTAAATAAATAAATTAATGACTTGGTGGTGGTGGTGGGGGTGCTGCTGCTGCTGAAGAACTCGAATGGTATTTGTTGTTTGGTCAAGGTCTCACCTGGTTTCTTCAATAGCTTCAAAAGGATTCAAATCTAGAAGACCTTGTTTGCCTGGACGTTTCGCTAGAACTCATGGCGAGTATCTTCAGAGGTGGGCGGTTCCGACGCCAATTTTTGTGTTCCCCCAAATGTTCCCAAGTGATTTGAGTTTGTTCGACAATGTAATTTTTTCAAGATTGTGGCTGCTCAAATGAGCCAGAATATCTTCCAGATGGTGTGGTTTCCAATGGATGTTTTAAAGCAAATTAACACAATTTCCGCCACACTCGTACGCTTATGAAACTGCTTGTATGAAACAATCGTATTTTCGACATGGCAAAAAATCATCGACTCGCTTAATAACGTCTCTGTCTCTATTATTAGCTCATGGCATATTTGTGAGCATTCCGCGCTAAAAGCGGCGTTTTAAGGAAGAAAAATGAAAATTCTTGCGATTTGTTGCCTGAAACTGACCTACCAAACGGCCGTTTGGACCGTTCTAAAGCGCTTTGGCCTCAGCTCAGACTTTTCAGCATTTTCCAGTAAAATTGCAGGGCCGCCACTGTAAAACCCAGTAAAACGTGCGAAAAATTGCGGAACCTAGTTGCCAGTGTATTACCATTAGATTACCTAGAGCAACAGGATGGTACCAGTTATATTTTATTTATATTAATCAACATGTAGGCGAAATTATGACTTCAATTACACACGCGGAACAAATCGAGATGAGCGAATTCTATCGTCGTCTTCGTCCATTATTATTATTATTGATAATAATGGGAGATTGCATGCATGTGGGGGCCGGTTTCCTGCTGGTTATGAGCAGCATTTCTATTTTTGCCCGGAAAATTCTAATGCACCTTTGCCCATTGTTAATGCGCGTTCTTTCAGTGAGCGGCACTGAGTTAAGTGAGTTATTACTTACAAATCAAATTTATTCCTGCGTTTCGAGTCATTTATTGTCTCTATTTATCAATGAAAATACGTTTCGGTGTATTTTTCCACCATCATCAGTTTTTATGTGTAGCGTTGTTG
>NW_026019116.1:8702357-8704077 GCF_020466585.1 Dendroctonus ponderosae | reverse complement strand
TATTTAATAATAATGATGTTAGGAAATTCGTCTGCCGACGTGGCCGTTTCAAATGTTCCCGATAGTAAATCGCCGTTCAAGTACATTCGATATATTGATACATTCATGACCTCTCGAAGGAAAAATATCCAATTAATATTTTAATAATAAATAGGAGGGGAAATAAATAAATAAATTAAGTGCGCTTTTTATTATCCACAGAAAATTGGTCAATCTAAATAATTCAGCGATATGCGGGTCGGCCTGGACTAGCGTGAGGTCAGTGGCGGCGCCGTCTATTTCTTCTGCTGCCGGGCTCCTCTGGTTTCCCGGCAATAATTCGGGAATTGCTCGCTCCCGGCTTCCACTCGCTGGTCATTTGCATCAGCAACATTTTAATAATAGCTTAGTGAAAGCACCAACAGCAAAGTTATACACGATGGCGTATCCTCTTCCTAATGAATGGTACATTTCGTGCAAACCGATCCAAATATCCGATTCTACAGGATGAAGCCATGAGAGAGTTTTCAGAAAAGAGCCAAATGTCGACAATGGAGATCTCTCTAGACTAAAGATGCATTTTATAATCGCAATGGAAGTTGAAACAGAGGCAAACCCAACTACAGAGGGTTTTGGTGTTTTGAGTGGAAAAATCGATTTTCCGAGAGTGCATTTGAGCCCCGCTGGTGTCCACCATGTAGAAACTATAATAATAAATTCCCCCGGTAATCTAGATTATAATATGGCATGAATATTGTTGGAAATGGACTAGAATGGATGAGCCGCCATGTTTCTCTATGCATTGAAGTTTTGCGTTACAGCGCTGTAATAATTGTATTAATAATGGAGTTTCTCATTACGACTTGATCTGTTGTTTCGATGTGGGAGCGAGCGAGGCAGAACGCACCGGGGCAAGATGCACTTTTAGACGAAATTGATGATGATTTGACCATCTCGAAACCACCCCCGTCGCCCAAAACCCGACCGGTTCCTATCGGGCCATAATTAATTGAAGCGAACAGAACGAAAATGTTGTCCGTGATAATAAAACCCGAATTTTTCCGGGAGTTTTCATCAAACAAAGCCTTTCCGAATAAAATAAACATAAAAAAGTAAAACAAATTATGCGTCCAAGTTTTGTTTTGGCAAAACGAAAAAGAATATCGGCGTATGTGCCGTATTGAACGGACCCGGCCCTCATCCAATACCGTTCGGGCTCGCGTTTTTTGTTTTTTGGCCCGCTTTCAGCCCCATTTTTTCCCCACCGACATATATTTGGAAAAAAATCCTGCCTTTGACTGTGTGTGTGTGCAGTTGTTCCCGATTATTAAATCCGGTCAAAGCCGACGTTTGTAATTAGATTTGGCAAAGAAATTAGGGGCATTCACAGTCGGTCAGGTTCGAGCGGACGTTTCGCTTGCAGTTGCCGCACTCGCTATCAAGGCTGCTGACGTCAGACATTTGCGCCGCCCTGCGCCAACGTCTGAAAATTTCCTGAGATTCTTTTTCGGGCGAAACGATTGCTTGAAAATGCAGTTGAGTCCGGATATAACGAACTTGAAAAATGAACTAAAACTGGTTCGTTATATCCGGACTTCGCTATAAGCGAATAATAATACAAAAACACGTGATGTATTTTATTTCGCTATTTTTACATAGAGTAGTAGAAGTTAGTAGGTGTGACTAAAAAGAACACAAAAAGATAAACAAAATTCAATTTGAAATCTACTTCATAAAGTCT
>NW_026019116.1:8697154-8702030 GCF_020466585.1 Dendroctonus ponderosae | reverse complement strand
TTGTCATACGCTGATAAAATGTTTTCTCTGTTTTTCCATACTGTTGCAACAGTAGACTTTCCAAGTGCTAATTCCTTACAAATGTCACTCTGCTTTACTCCACTTTTTATGTTTTTTACTCCGCTTTTAGTGTTGTAATCGGTTTTTGGGAAAACTCTAATGATTTTCGGGAAAAACAGGAGACATTTATTTTAGTTTTTGTCCCGAACTCCACACTGAAAAAAGTTTTTGCAAAATCCCGATAGAGCTTTAAATGTATCCTGCAATTTTTGCAGATTGTCAGTATTTTTAAGTAAAACTTTTTAAAATAGCGCGTTTCTGAGTAGAAAGTAAGGCATGAAAAAAATTCAGTCGAAACTAACAAATCACAGTTTTTTTAACCAATTCCTCAGTCTTCAGAACGGTGGGAGTGACAAGCTTCTCGAATTCTTTATTAAAAACTTTCCCTTGTCTTGTTCGTCTTTTGATAAAAAATTGTTACCATTTTGGGACCAAAATCGAGGCTGAAAACGGATTTCTAAACTTTTTACAAAGCGACGAAGGAGGCGAGTATTCTAATAAAATGTTGTTAGCAGTGTTTCTCATACACTTATTAACAATTATTGTGTTGTTTCAGCTGGTTCTTAAGACATTTCAGACAGATTCGCTCGCCCTCCTTCATTATTAAAATTATTCTTTGTCCTAAACTAGTTTAAGACCCCCGTATATAGTTGGCAACGTTCGTCCATGGGTCTCCGACTGGCATATGAAAAACATCGAAACTATAAAACTAAATGAATGATGGAGGCCGTTAAAAATCCACTAAAGTGCCCATCATTAAATATAATTTAAACTTATTATTGAAAAATCGATGGTCGTCGTGCGTTAATGATTGTTTTAATCGCTAAGAACTCAAGTGAACCCGTGTTGAACGGCACTTTTGTGGGTTTATTACTCAATTCGGTTTCTTTAAGTGCTGTGTGTTCAAAACAGCCATGCATGTTTTAAACCTTCTGCAACGCAATAGTAACGTGCAAAACTAATTACTATAAAGACGTTGTTCGGTTTGATTTTACATTATTTTGGGTTGAAAATTGAGGAATATTTACACTCGAATGGTGTTGAATTGGTTCGATGATCGGCACTTTTTCCAGTACTTTCTACTGATTAATTGCTTCGATTGAATGCAGCTAATTCCGTGGCTCAGAGGCGTCCGACTCCAACAGAAACGGACATTTCGAAAAAACTTGAAAATTTTAAGGGCAAACTTGCCTTTTCTCGTTCTCCACATGCTCAACTTCAACTGTCAATTGAACGGACAATAATTAAATCGCGACCGACGAAAACCGCTTTATTTATGCATAAAACAAGGCCATCGGTGCCTACATTGTTAACGGACATATTTAAATAATCATCGGATTATAAAATGAAATTTAGTGCAAATATTTTAAAACTCAATATTTGATATCGCTGCTGTTAACTTTCACGCTGCTAAATTAACGGCGCGCATTTATTTTTAATCGACCGTTGGAGAAAATTAATTTTCCGATGTTGGCAATTTGTTGGATCGTTTACTTGGGCGGTTCGCTCTGTCCTTGTTTTTCTCGACACTTCTTTGATTCCCTCCTAGTCGTGCACTCTAGTAAAGTCGCATCTTTGTCTATCTTCATTAGCTCCGGGTGGGCGAGGCACATTGTCAAAGGCCTTTGGCAAGTCGCTGCGTTTCCTTCTAGTCAGCAGAAAGTCGATTATCGCAATGGCTGTGTTGTTTTACGGAAGTCTTATGTCAATTATGCAAAATACAACCAACACACATGTAATAATAATGAGAACAATAATAATAATAATAATAATAATCTCGTGCAACATCAACAGATTATTGAACATGGACTAAGTTTGCGGACGCACGTCATTATCCGGTCGATACACATATATAATTTTATTGTTATTAACATTAAAAGACATTAGGTTTTATTATCGCTCTTTTTTCGCTTTATGTATAGCCGTTATCGTTAGAATGAAAGGTGGAATAGATATGGTGCTTGTTCATTGCCAAGTTATATTATTATTGCAGGGTTTTAACGGATGTATGAGCTGATAATGCAATCGCATGATGGATAAGTTTGACTTTAACAGATTTCTACAGTACTGGATTATCAGCGTTAATACTCTGTTGTTTCACCGACCTTTTCTGGGTGAAAACTCCTCAGTCCCAACAAACCCAGTCAGAAAAAATTGCAAATTGCGTGCATGTGCAACATAAGCCGGCAATGAAATCATGTAAAACATTCGGCCTGTTATCGAAAATGCATTGTTCAAAGTCGATAGGACAAGACGCTTCTGCAGCTCAGCAGGAAATCCGTTATTATCCTGTGTTATGTGGCGCATTGTGGGGGGGCAATATCTTAGAATTGTGGCGAATTTACCTGTTATCTAAACAGGGCTTAAGTCGCGAACAAATACGGTTTCGCACATGGGATCCCCAGTCGATATTGCTGCGAGATGGACGGACGCCACTGGCCGAACAGCAGACGCCCAGGCCGTAATTATTTTTATTATTTTAATATCCCGGCGCAAGAAAATCGGGTTCACGGTCGTTATCATTAAATATAGTAACTTTTATGCCCCGACAGACCATTTGCTCTTGATTACAGTGTAATAATACACATTTACTATATGGAAGTCTCCCAAATGAGGCTGTTATGGCGCAGTTTTTTCTTGTTTACGGAATCGGAGGGAGCAAGCGTGAGACACTAACGCCCAGGCCTGCGTTTTTTTCAACACAATCAAACAGCAGCAGGTTGCACTGTCCACAATTAGGGCTCTCCACTGGAAAATTCGGATCGAAAACAGGCTAAATCTCGTGGCCTTTCCATTACGCGACTTTCGTGGTGTGTTTTACGGCGAGGCTTCCTGCATACACCGTCCATTAGGGCTGCCGATTTCACAGTTCGCGATCGCTGAACGGATAGCGCTGTAGCTGTTTTATCACCAACGCTGATTGCTCCGATATTTACCGGTAATAAAATTGCCAACCTCGAAAATCACCCCTCGCGATGCATGACTGTTTACTGTTTGTTTTCAAACTGTTTTACTCTGGATTATAAAAGACTGAAAAACTGGGTTCTTCCACTAAGCACAAGAAAGGCCAGTGATTGGCTCACCCAAGCTGATTAAACAGCAAATTCCTGCTGATCATGCAAATGTTCGTCAACGCTTGTTGGGTACCTGGGCAGCAAAGTGGTTCTGGCCCTGTTGTAATTGCAGGGACAGCCAAACAAATACGCCCCGAACCGATGCGTATTATTTAAATAAGAACCCTCGAATATTGTTTGGTTCCTAGTTGGTATTATTGTATGGCGGTCGCCAATAAATCATGCAAATTCGCCGGGTAAATTGCGAGATTACCGTACTCGATGCCGGTTATTACGGCCAATTGCTTTTTTCTTCCCGTCCTGTATATTGTTTAATAAATATATCGAGCAAGTTCTCACAATTCCAGTCTTGGCTGGGCGATGGTCTGACCGAAAAACCATTAATGGAGCCCTGATTTTGTATACTTTCTTCAATCGTTGATGTAGACACGATTCGATAAGAAACCGGCCGACAAGCGACAAAACGATCGTAAACTTGTCGGGAGGGGAAAGATTGGAAAATGTGAAATTTCTGGGGATTCCTCCGGTTTTAACACCTCGGCGCCGAGATGAGACGAAGCGTTTGGGTAGATTTAATAAAGTAATTACACGGAAACTACCGCGGATAACGCCGACGTAAATCAGTCGTTATTAATGCTCTCGTTGTATGAAAGGGGAGCGAAAACGACCAAAACGGAGCTCAGATACAAAATCTCACTCAAAAGATAAACAATCCGCCCCGCTGATGTTGTCGATTCAGCTTCGCCCTTAATTGCCCTCCCGGTTGCGACGTCAACGAGTGCCAAAGAAAATTCGGTGCTCTAATTAAAATTAACTGTTTCCCGACACCCAAATCTCTGGTTCCCCGTGTCTGTTTATTCTTTTCCAGTGCAATCTTTACTCTCTTATGTTCCTCAATTCGCACTTTGACCAAAATTGGAAAAAGATGGGCCAATCAGCTGGTTCTTGATCCTCTCCCGCATAGTTACACATAAGGTTCCCCGGCATTATGGATTTTAGTTTTTGGTGGCAACTATGGAATTTTCAGTCAAAAATTCACATGCTTGGTTTTGCAGTTCAATGAATCGTTTCCCATCCAAGAAGTTTTTTGTTAAATGGACCGAACATGTGGTTTTTCGTTGGATTTCTGGTTGAGATGAAAGTAATGTGGAATTCGAGGAGTTTTCAGCAAACTAATGTTTTGTTAAAAGTTGTCTCTTTGTGACATTCTGGGTCAGCGATTGCACATGCCTGTTTTTTTACTTCAATGGGTAGTTTTGAACCTAAGAAGCTCGGTTTTAAACCGTGAACGATCAAAAACCGCTGAAAATGGCCCAAAAATGTCCATTATTGCGAAGCTGAAGTTACTAGCAATTTTTTCAATCAGTTTCTTGCATTCTTCGCTTCCTTATATGAAAATAATGTGAAATTTCATGCAATTTGAGCGAATTAATATTTTTTGAAAAAATCTACCTAAAATCAAAATTTTACATGCGTGTTTTTTCAGTTCAATGGTTAGCTTTCGACCTAAAAAGATCTTCAGTGTGCATTTATAAATGGTTTGGGTCTATAATAACGAAAATATCGTCGGTTAAAGAACGTGAATACTGAAAAACCGCTTAAACTGGGCCCAAAATCAGGATTATTTCGAATCTGCTGCTTTTGGCGTATTTTTTAATGAGCTCGTGGCATTTCTCCCTTCCTTGAGGTGAAAAAACTGTAGAATTGGAGTCATTTTGAGGAAATTAATATTTTTTCAAAAA
>NW_026019116.1:8690061-8696155 GCF_020466585.1 Dendroctonus ponderosae | reverse complement strand
AAAGTAAAACAAATGAACGCTAAAGAAAAGTGCTTCTTTTTGATCATCGCTTCTGTTCGCAAAATGGCACTTTTTGATTCATTCGAATAAAAATTAGTTTGAGCGGATTCGGCTCAGTGTAGAAGTCCAGGTGCCATCAGCTGAAATCCAAATCGATCAAAATCGCCTATTAATTAACTAATATGACGTAAGCAGGTGTTGTGATTAGACCGTAGTAGTAAATGTCTCTTGAGTGGACTGGATGAATGAAGACGTAATCGGTTGGCCAGACGAGACGGTAGGCATCAAGCCATCGAAGTTAAACTTTAAAATGTTCGTTTATATTAATTCGCTTTTTATGGCGTGTTTTTCGTTTTTTTGCGCCGGTTATGCTCGCTGACAATTTTCCGGCCGGGGGAAAAAAATAAAATATTTCATTCATATTTCATCGATTAATATCGCGCAGCTCCACGCAAAAAAGAAACGGAAAAAAAATGAAAAAAAAACGGGACTCGCCCGGAAAAAATCGCCCCCATCCAATATTAAAGTGATGCATTCGTCGAAACGAATTACGAGGACCGGGCCAGCACGAACGGGCTTATTTTGCTCTTTTTGCAATTAGCTCAAACTGTATATAGAAATGAAATTTAATAATAAATTTCGACTGCATATGGCTGGCCTGGTGCTTTTTTCCTATTTTCAAGCAATGGGGTTGCCTCGAAGCTCGCTCGATTGGCTTTAACGCGATGACGACACAAATGCCTGCAAGTGTGACTTCTACATCGGAAAAAAATGACGAAACACACTTTTTCGCCTTTATTTATTTTAGTGCTAAGTGAATTAGTTGATTGCGTGCCCGTTTGCTGTTAACGCAATTTGCTTTATTCAAATGCGCGAAAATTGATCGAGTCCAGTGCATGCCAATTTGCTACCGACTGCGCCACTTGCGGAAAAAAACCATCTCCTGCCACTGGCTTTGCACAAATTCACTTTCAAATCGAGCCCTCTTAAGTTGAAATATTGATGAAAGTCGACGCTCTAATATTCACCGTACGTATAGATTGACCTACCCTTTCGCATCGGGGGTGCGCGAGCGTATTTTTTAGCACCGTTTCTTTTTCAAATGGCCCTTCAAATATGCATAAGGAACTTTTAAGCTCGACAGACGGAACGTTTTTTCCTTTTGTGGCCGCTCAAATCAATGACGAGGGTGGTCGTTTGTCATACATTCGCCATCATTACACCCAAATGGTGTTAAATGATGATCATCAATGAAAAGGGTGATTCTTATGGAGCTTTTGAGGCTTTTTGAGGCTCATTCTATATGCTTATCGTATCGACTATATCGGCAGTCTCTGCTGGACAGAGACTGTGTAAGTTCAAGGCCCATCTGGCTGCGTAATGGGCCCTATTATGGATCAAAGGATTCGGTGGTCAGTCGCTTCTAAGCTTTGGGAGATCGGATTAAATGGCTTTGGGAGATCGGCCATGGGCTTGTAAGCTACATGCATATGCTAAAACTGCTTTGCTCTTGGTGGTGCGTGCCTATTTGCAATTATYATTGCTGTGTGTTGKGACGTGAGTGGCTCTTTGACTTCTAATTAACGGGACACACTCTGCACTGTTAAAAAATCTGGTTGAATTTTCACTCAAATGTAACTGAAGTTTTTYCCACACACACGTAACTGACAATTCAGATACACGTTATTGAAAATACACATGATTTTTGGGACTAAAGAAGAAGAATAAGGCTATTTCGTAAATCCTTCTTCTTGAGCCATTACGCAGAGAGCGTAAGGACCTTGTTGAGATGTTTTTCTACACCAAAGCTTGCACATTTTCCTTTACAACATCCTACATAAAAACTCAAAAACTGCCAAAAATCGCCCGGAAGTTCTATGGAAACTACATATAGAGCACGTATAGAGACGACCTTTTGCCACTTTGAGAAGAAAATTCAAGGCTCTACCTGCTCAAATCATAGAATTGCGAATTTTTAAACCAAAGCTTGCACATTTTTCTCTACAAGATCTTACATAGAGACTGAAAAAATTGCCAAAAATCGCCCGGAAGTTCTATGGAAACTACACATAGAGCAAATATAGAGACGRCCTTTTGCCACTTTGAGAAGAAAATTCAAGGCTCTAACAACTGAAATCATGGAATTGCGAATTTTTAAACCAAAGCTTGCACATTTTCCTTTACAACATCCACATAGAAACTGCAAAAATTGCCAAAAATCGCCCGGAAGTTCTGTGCAAACTACACATAGAGACACATAGAGCACGTATGGAGTCGGCCTTTTGCCACTTTGAGAAGAAAATTCAAGGCTCTAACTGCTCAAATCATGGAATTGCGAACTTTTGAGCCAAAGCTTCCACATTTTTCCTAACAAGACCTTACATGGAAAGTCAAAAATGATCCCGAAGCTTCATGGAAACAGCGCATAGAGCAGGTTAAAGCAAAACCGTTTGAGAATTTCGAGAATAAAGCTCCAGCGTCTAACTAAAGTTTTTGAACCAAAATGACGTGGTGAAAGCAACAAGCAGGATCGACTTACAAGGCCCCAGCAACAGTATTTTTCGAATATTCCAACAAATCGATTATGGAAACTCCATTGCTAACCATAGACTGCGGTTATTGAGGGCAACATAGCACGGAGTTCAGAAGTAATTCGAGTCCAATTACACCAATAAAACTTGATTTATATGTCGTATAGAGAAACGTACATGATTACATGTCTGTCGTATTGTATTTCGCTCGGCTTATTACTTTACGTTCTACGCGTCTAAACGGCCCAAACCGAATGATATTCTCTATTAAATTATTTTAGATTGAATGTATGTGGGGCCGAATCGAGTTTATGCGGATTTTGAACAAAGGAAACAAGTTCTCTAGCATTCAAAGTATGTTAAAAAGTGGTTTATTGTCGCGAGTCACGGCAAGTTTAACTCGCATCTGGGGTGCAATTATCCGAGTGGATGCCCGTAATTTAGCCGGTATTTATTGCGCAAAATTCGCAAAAACCGTAATTATGCAACGGGCACTTTTCGGTTTTATTAACATTTATGTGAGCGAATACGAAAACTCTACGTCGCTCTACGCCCATGAATAATACATCGGAGACAATTGAAAATAATAAGAGTGGGTGCCCATTTGTCATATATTCATCGTTTCCGTAATTTCTGCCTTTTATGTTAATCTGGCAGGCCTTGGAGCAGGCCATTTTTGCATCATTCCATGTGGGCGCAGTCACATGGATGGTTCAGATTAAGTCGCTGCGCCACTGAACATTTCGAATGGTCCAAAATGACTGCCGGCTGAGATTCCAATTAATTCGGGATTACAACTTAAAACATAGAAATAATATTGCATTTCATTACGTTCGCCTCCTCTCTCCATGTTCGGATCTCTGGCAAGCACTGGAATTGAAAAAAGTTGATATCCTGGCTTAGAGTGTAGCATATATCTATTTCCACGTTCAAACTTATACGTTCCGTCGGTTTATTACGTTCCGGTTTTATTGAGGATTATTGTTGGATAATCGGGCCAGGGGCGTAGCCGCGAAGGGTTTGTTTCTGTCATGGACACCCATAGTTCATATTGTAGGTCTTGTGAGGAAACCTCTCCAATTACACGTTGAGGAGGGTAAAAAAATCACCACTGGGGAGGGCGATTTCTCAAGAGAGTTACGACAACTTTGAAAACCTCCAGCAATGTATATACAAAGTGTTTCCCATTCAAAGCCCAACCAACACGAGACGAGCCGTAATACGCGTTTAGTTCCGCTGCGGCACATCTAATTATTTACTGCTATCTGTATACATCTGAAGCTCATTTAGCGCCATTAAAAAAAGTTATTCCGCGTTCGCTAATAACACGGATTATTAACAAAACATGTAAACACGATACGGGCCGCTGTTATTGTTAAGATAATTTAATAATTATTCGAATAAAATGTGTGGATAATTGGCGATGAGCACAGATGGCCAGCAACTAGTCCGGAACTTAGTCCATGTAAACTAGAAACTTGATTGGCCGGCCTGCAGCAAGGGCGAAATAAGACACATGCAGGAAAAAGTGCATAAATCCTCGTTCAATGTGTCTCGATCTGTGGTGGGAACAAACCCCTGATGCGGCCCCCGACGCGCCCCGACCTGCCCCCTATTGATCAGCCGACGTTGTATAGTTTGCTACTCTCATGATGCCGTGAATTATGGCCGGCCGCTATCTATTTGTTTAGCTGATTAGCTGTAGCAACGTTATTAGATCAGGCCAATACCTGCTAATCAATTAGTTATTTATGCGAGCGATATGGAGACCGGGGGGAGACGAGGAGAGCGGAACTCCGGCCGGACTGGAGAGACGGCTGCTAATTTCAACGGGGACGTTTGTTTGGTAATTAGGATCATCGATACTCTATTGGATTGTTTTCTGAACTGAAAGTTTCTTCAACTCTTTCGGGCCAAAAACACCTTCTGTTCCTTGTCACTCCCATTGATTCGGGACGGGGGAAGCACGAGGCAAAAACACCCCCATGTATGAATCGATATACGGACGAGTAAACGCATGCAAAATAAAAACTGGGCCCCTGTTTCGGCAAGGAGCGCGGCACAGGGAGGGGGGCCCTTACGAGTAGCGCCCTGCACCCCTTTGGCGTTGCGGGCACGTTTGAGTGACAAACGACGGTGCTTCACCCCTTTAGCGCCCTTTCGGTGGCTGCGTTCTCGATGACGGCCCTTCTGGTCTAGTCTAGTTAAAATGGGCTCGTTTTCTACATTGCCTGGTTTATCAGTGTCTGCTTTCGGCACTTAATGCTTTTTTCCTCTCGAAAATGAGCCGTGGGGCTCAGCGGGAGGCTCAAACCGTTTCGGGGCGCTTATTGACAACTGATGATTTGTCGCCAATTTTGGTTCAAAAACCCCAAACTCCCTAATGTGAGCCGCTAGGAGGCTGAATTTTATTCTCAGAGTGGTTGAAAGGTGTTTCTGGCAGTGCTGGGAGTGTTGGTTTTGTAACGATTTAGAGCGATTTTTGCAAAGTTCTATGCAAGGTCTAGTAGGAGGAAATGTGCAAGCTTTGGGTGAAAATTCGCAATTTCGTAGTTTCGGTAGTTGGGGGCTTGGATTTTATTCTCAAAGTGACTAGAACTAGTCTCTATACGTGGTCTATGTGTGTTCCTATAAAGCTTCGGGGCGATTTTTGCCATTTTTTTCATTTCCGTGCAAAGTCTTGTAAGGGAGAATGTGCAAGCTTTGCTTCAAACATTGAGTCCGCGATTTGAGCAGTTAGAGGCTGGAGCTTTATTCTCAAAATTCTCAAACGGTTTTGCTTTAACCTGCTCTATGCGCTGTTTCCATGAAGCTTCGGGATCATTTTTGACTTTCCATGTAAGGTCTTGTTAGGGAAAATGTGGAAGCTTTGGTTCAAAAATTCGCAACTCTGTGATTTGAGCAGTTAGAGCCTTGAATTTTCTTCTCAAAGTTGCAAAAGGCCGTCTCTATACGTGCTCTGTGTGTAGTTTCCACAGAACTTCCTGGCGATTTTTGGCAATTTTTGAGTTTCTATGTAGGATGTTGTAAAGGAAAATGTGCAAGCTTTGGTTTAAAAATTCGCAATTCCATAATTTGAGCAGTTAGASCCTTGATTTTTTTCCTCAAAGTGGCAAAAGGTCGTCTYTATACATGCTCTATGTGTAGTTTGCGCAGAACTTYAGGGCGATTTTTGGCAGTTTTTTCACTTTSTATGTAGATGTTGTAAAGGAAAATGTGCAAGCTTTGATTTAAAAATTCGCAATTCCATAATTTGAGCAGTTAGAGCCTTGAATTTTCTCCTCAAATTGGCAAAAGGTCGTCTCTATACGTGCTCTATCTGTAGTCAAAAACTTCCGGGCGATTTTTGGAAATTTTTTCAGTTTCTATGTAAGATGTTGTAAAGAAAAATGTGCAAGCTTTGGTTTAAAAATTCGCAATTCCATRATTTGAGCAGTTAGAGCCTTGAATTTTCTTCTCAAAKTGGCAAAAGGTCGCCTCTATACGTGCTCTATGTATAGTTTCGATAGAACTTCCGGGCGATTTTTGGCAATTTTTTCACTTTTTATGTAGATGTTGTAAAG
>NW_026019116.1:8683061-8689062 GCF_020466585.1 Dendroctonus ponderosae | reverse complement strand
GTAAAGGAAAATGTGCAAGCTTTGGTTTAAAAATTCGCAATTCCATGATTTCAGTTGTTAGAGCCTTGAATTTTCTTCTCAAAGTGGCAAAAGGTTGTCTCTATACGTGCTCTATGCGTTGTTCCTATCACGCTCCTGGGCGATTTTTGGAATTTTTTTGAATTTCTATGCTAAACGTTATAGAGGCCAGAAAATAACGTGATGTGAGCAATTGGAGGCTTGAATTTGATCCTCAAAAGGTTGTGTTTTAACATTCTCTATGTGTTTTTTTTTATAAAGATTCTTTCTTTTTTGCATTCTTAAACTTTCAGGTTGCAGTTGGTCTAGAAAATGTCAAAGCTCTAGTTCAAATATCGACTTTTTGTAATGAAGATAGTCTAAAACCAGAATGTTTTTTTAAATGTGTGTTACAAAAATTTCCAATTCAGGCATCCGCTGCACATTTTTAACCATGCAAAAGAGTAAACTGGAAATAAATACTATACAGAGTGATCCATCAATCCCTGCATCACCCATACGCAATGATCATTAGGACACGCACCTAAATTATTAAATAGACTTTCCTGAATCGCTCGAGTTTTTTTGTCTAGAATATTCACCTGAAAAAGTCAAGCCCGGCAATTGCCGGTAATTATAGAGATACAGACTAGAAAGGAATTAAAAAGAAATTAAGTATTTAGCCGTTGTCCTGATTATAAATCGAAAAAGTAAAGAAAATTTTAATGTACTTTAGATTATATATTTACTGTATCTACCTACTATGGTAGTGGTGAGGCGAATGAATATTATAGGTGAGGGTGTTTCCACATTGGGCCGCTGTAATTATTCCACTCGACAAAAGTTTTGATTAATGTGCCCCAGTTCCGAAACGTCAATGGAGTTGATTGGGCTGACTCATTCTTTCGGTCAATTTACATGCAAACACCGAAAATTATAGTAAAAAACGCATCATCTGGATTCCGGTCCTGGCGACCACGCCCGAACTCTCATAAATAGAATGAGTAAATTAATAAATTGCCGTGCCGAATGCAGAAAACATGAACACTTAATCTTTTTTTAGGAATTCATACGAACCCAAAATACCCATTAATAACCCGTCGTATGCGCACGAGGAGTGGATTTAGACGAAATCGGCCACTGAAAGGCATAAATCCGCTGGCAAAAGTACAATCAAAATTGCGACTTATTCCGCTCCTGGACTGTTTCATCTAAATAAAAAACGCACTCAAGACACCACAAGGACTTGGGCACCAACTGGTAGTAGCCATTGTGTGCTCGCGACAATTTACGATTAAGAATTAAAATAATCTGGCATTATATTTGGGGATTTTCAGTTTCCCTCGGACGTCGATGGTCTTTTTCGTAATTATGATTATCGCTTTCGGTTTTCAGTTCGCGCTCGTTCGATCCGTATTAAATAGCGGAGAATTTAATATAAATAAGGGGATATGAAAATTCATATTTCTCGGTCGTAATTTAACGGATTAATGCCCGCATGGGCTTTGCCTAGGTTTCCAATATTGCCTCGTTCAGCTCTGTGCATAAAAAATGACCAAAGCTCAAGATTAATCACGTGCACTCATCAAGTGCACCGAAATAAAAACACACAAAATTGGGGGGTCTTTGGGGATATTTTGCAGCTGTGCGATCCGGCCCTGCAAGTGGACATTAACATTTGCCCATAAGAAACGGGTTTTATCTCCTCGGTCCCACACACGGCAAAGTTGTTATTTATTTAAGGAATATTATAAACATAATTATATATAAAGAAATGCGCGTTGCGAGCGCGGCCGTATCGCAGAAAGTAATTTATACTGCCAGCCTTGCGTCCAGACGATAAATACACATTATATGGTAGAGACATGGAAAATATTAACCGATCATTCGGGTTGCATATATCATTAATTTTATTTACGGCCCCGGCTCGGGACAACTGAGAAATTCAAATTAAATTAAATAAAAGAGAAAAAGAACCGGAATAAGTGCACTTTTCGGCCGGTTTTGGGCCCCGAAATCGGCAATTAAAAAGGCATCTAACCCTATGGGGATCACAGCGCTAATCTAACGCGCTCTCACCTGCATTTAGACGAAGATCTATTAATCACAGCCAAGATGTCTGCCCGAGGCAAAACGCCGCACCGCCACCGATTATATTTGTCTGATTCTGACAAAATAATATCTATCGACGCGATTTATTATCGACTGATCCGTAATATACGGGGCAACTCAAACCCAAGTCGGCCATTATATTATTTTGCACTAAATCAGTCTGCACGAGAACCGTGCATTACTTGCCATCCATTACTTTGCCATTCAAATGCGGAAAACATCGTTTTTAGAGGGGCACGATTTTTGCACGGCTTTTGCTCATTTATTTTCGGGATTGGCCTCTTTACGAGACCACAATTCTCCAAAATGGTTAATGGAACACGCTCAAAACACTGCGTTTAGTTTTTTGAGCGCTTTTGAGTTAACGCGTTCCAACTCATCGCTCAATGAGTTATAACTCTTTTACCGATGAGCGAGAGTCATCAACATTTTTTGTTAGTTACGTTTCACCAAGCCATTTGCGCAGCACTGCGCCAACTCCTATCAATTTACTGAGATACTTTTTCGGGCGAAACGATTGCTTGAAAATATTTGATCTAAAATGGGACAAACCGGAAAGTTTTAAGAAACTTAAAAATTCTACAGGGCGATGAGAGTGGCGATGTTTCCAAATAGTTGATTTTGCTTTTTCTGAGCGTTTTTTGGGAAAACTTAAATTTTTTCGAAAAGAACAAGATAACTTTGGTGCGTTTTTGCCCCAAATTCAAAGGTATTCAAAAACAACGGGTATTCGAAAAAGACGACGAGTTTTCTTGTCAAATCGATCTCTTAATTTTCTTGCATAAAAGTTTGCCAGAATTTTACGTCTTTAGAGAGTTTTGTTTCGAAGTCTTGACCTAAAAGTGAAGAAACCGGAAAAAAAATAATTTTTCACCGCGACGAAGGTAACGAGTTTTCGAAATAATTGATTATACACTTTCGCTTGTTCTGTTCGGGGAAATATTTTCGGGGAAAAAAATCCAGAAAAAAGTATTATGGTTGGAGAAAAAGTTTTAAATACGTCAATAAAATTACCTGGTTTTTGTGCCAAATTCGAAGATGAAAAGGATTTTCTAAAATTCCCTCCAAAGTGATGCATGAGGTGAATTTGCTAACAACATTAATTTTGTCATTTTTGGCTGAAAAGACCCCATGATTGCCAGGAAAGGAGAGAAGCATAAAAAATAATTATTTTTTTGGGCTTTTGGTTAAACACTTTTAGTTTCGTAATTGGTTTGTGAGAAAACTCTAATGATTTTCGGAGAAAAACAGGCTGAATTTTTTTTAGCTTTTGCCCCGAATTCGACACTGAAAAAAGTTTTTGTAAAATTCCGACAAAACTATAAATCCATCCTGTAATTTTTGGCGTAA
The DNA here is from genome assembly GCF_020466585.1 of Dendroctonus ponderosae. Classification (NCBI taxonomy): domain Eukaryota; kingdom Metazoa; phylum Arthropoda; class Insecta; order Coleoptera; family Curculionidae; genus Dendroctonus; species Dendroctonus ponderosae. Next base: position 8,685,603 of record NW_026019116.1, on the reverse strand, counting down.
AGGACTTCCAGATTGTCAGTGTTGTTAAGTAAAACTGTTCAAAATAGCGCGTTTTTGAGTAGAAAATAATGATTTTTTTGCGCTTTTGGTTAAAAACTTTTAGTTTTGTAATCGGTTTTTGAGAAAACACTAATGATTTTTGACTATTTTTAAGTAAAACTCTTCAAAGTAGAGCGTTTTTGAGTAGAAAGTAAAGCATGGATAAAATTCGGTCGAAACTGAAAAACCACAGTTTTTTTAACAAATTCCACAGTCTTCAGAGGGGTTGGGGGGACGAGTCTCAAATGATTTATTATAAACTTTCGCGTATTTTGTTCGTCTTTTGATAAAAAATTGTTAGAATTTTGGAACTAAATTCGAAGCTTAAAACGAATGTCTAAACTTTTTACAAAGCGACGAAGGAGGCGAGTATTCTAATAAAATATACAGTAAAGTCCGCTTATAATGAAGTTATAGTGAACTTTCGGTCAAAACGAACTTTTTTCCTTTAATTGAAACGTCGTCCATAAAGACCCACGTATTTTTTTACTGGTTATAACGAACTTCCGGATATAACGATCACTTTTTAAGTTAGTTGTATAGTCACTTTCCGTTTATAACGAACTTCCACGCTCAGCAACACGAATCGTGCGGAGTTGTATATATTAGTCAGAGAGAGAGACAGGCAGACTTGTTTTTTGCCGCGTTGTGTATGTAAATCGTTTTAGAATGGAAAACCAAAAACGCAAAGCTTTTTCACTAAATGAAAAGTACGAGATTTTTAAAAAGTAAAACAGAGTGACATTTGTAAGGAATTTACGGTTGCAACAGTATAGAAAAACAGAGAAAACATTTCATCAGCGTATGACAAAACGAATGTTAGATGTAGGAAGTTAAAATTATCTGCACATGAAAAGGTTGACAAGGGACTTATATATATATATATATATAAATAATCTTTATTTCCTACAGATATATACTATACAACTAAAAAAAGGTCATCAACATTTTCCCAGCAACGGAACCGAGTTACTGCGCCGGTGCGTTGCGTTGGCGCACCAACTCCTAAAAATTAATTGAGTTACCCAGGTCCAACTTGTAGAGACAGCCTTTTTTCGTGATTCTGAGTAAAAGTGGCTTCTCTTATTGCGAACAATAGACAGTTTTACATTTTTGAACCACAGCAAACAGTTCAGTCAGTTTCATTAACTTAATGATGATTTCCATTACATTTAAGAAAAGTGAAATAATTCATCTGGAAAATGTCTGTCCATTCCACATAAATCTGGACGATTTATTCGATTATTGAAACGTTTAAAGACAAGTGGTGTGAGCCGGACCGGGAATGTCGTATAGTTCGCATGAGACTGGCAAACAAGACATAATTCTCCGGGGTGGCATCAACATAATACAAAACGAATCTACCCGACTACCTGGACGTCAAATAAATCTAAATTCCTCGCGCATATAATAACACTTTACGGATATAAATTCCATTTTGGTGTAGAGTGAGTTATTCTTGAACGCATCGCGTATTGCCTGCGTGTTTTCGTTTAAAATTCAAAGAAAAACTAATTTGATATGAATAAGTTATTTCGAATAAATAAACGGAGTCTGAGCGCGGGGACGCCGCCCGAGGCGACAAGGGGCGTCGTTTGGGGAACATTAACTAATATAATATTCTATTATTTTTTATTCGGCCCGCATCAAATATGGAAGGGAAAAGTATATTTTTCCACGGTGCCGCGAATAAATTATTTACTTTTCATACTCATTGTTCAGTGGGGTGGTCGGGAAAAATGGATTATTTCTTCCGCTTTCTGCGTTTGCGGGTTAAGGAGAATTATTTATTGCAACTACCCGCGATCTTTTTTGCCTTCAAGCAAAGTCACTCTGTATGTTTTTAAAGGCGTCCACACACTGCCACATTTCCATGCAATTTAACACGTCTGTTTTTCTGTTTCAGGTAAGTGTTCACCATCAAGCCACTACTTTTCCAGTGTGTGAGAGGGGGTAAGTGGACTAAAAGGGTGCTAAATCGGATTTGCGTTGTTGATAATGCTTGTTACCCCAGCCAACTATTTCTTATTGGGAGCTCGGCGTTCGGTTCGCTCGCATTCGGCCCCGTTTTCCCGATAATTGGCATCAAACCGCATCGGGGCGCGTTTACACATTCACCGAAAACAATAATTTGACCCCGGTTATTGTTATGTAAGTCCTAAGTACGGCTGAGCCTTCCTATTGGAGGATCTTTATTGGTTGCCGCGATGATGGCGGCCATGGCTTCCAATTAAATCTAATTAGCAGCGCCCTGCAATCCAATACCCATTAATTAGTAATTTAATTAATTAGTTGATTAACTTGACCATGCGCACCGCTCGATCCGGTGCGTCCAACGGCTTTTTTATTCGAATGAATCGAAAAGTGCCATTTTGCCAACAGAAGCGATGATCATTTGTTTTACTTTTACGCACGGACTTTGCCGCACAGTGTGCGACAAAGTAAATGTGACACTTTGAACTTGCCACTGTCATTATATGTTTTTTAGTATTTTTATTTAAAA
>NW_026019116.1:8680615-8682062 GCF_020466585.1 Dendroctonus ponderosae | reverse complement strand
ATTATTCGTGTAATCTTTCAATTGAATAAAAAATAGTGTTCGCACTACTATTCTGATTTCACTCGCCGAACCTGAGTGGTTTTCTTCGGTTTTATTAAATTGCCCAGTCGCCGACGTTCCCAGGCCATTAATGCAAGTCAAATACGACTGCAGAACAAAGAAATTGATGCATAAAACAAAATCGCAAGACGAAAACGTGCTAATAAACTACGTAATTACATTCGCAGCTTCATTATTCAGGCCAGCATTGTGCCCTTCGATGCAGCAGAGACGCACACCGAGGTGGTCTTTGGGCGCATACAAAGCGCACTTGGACTGGCGAACTGATTCGATCGGGTTTGCCTGCTGCTAAGTCGGTTAGTGCATGGCCGGCTTTAAAGCCAGAGGGCGTATTCTCAAATTTTGGTTGAGATGTTTTCTCGCAGTGGTGATTTTTGGGGATATTAAAGGTGGTGTGGCATCGTGGCAAACGGCGTCAGAGGGTTCATTGTGCCGGCAGAGTCGCGTGGGGGGCGGCAAGTCGCCCTAAACAAGCATCCCGCGGCGTAACGTCGTCTTCTACGAAGGCAACGGCCTTCGGGGGTAGGCCGCGTTAAATCAATTTCGGGGATGATTCGGGCCGCTCTTCCACTTGTCTTCTCTCGGGGTTTTCGCACGATTTTATTCGGCTGGGCTGCACCCGGAATGCATCCGCAATCCGAGCGCGGCAATTATTAGAATTTGATATTACAATCGCAGCTATTTCAATAATACACCTCCGCTATGCCATTAATTTCAGTTATTGGTCTCCGAACCAAACTATGTCCATTGCGGATGAAATATGCGAGGTCCGGGCCGCGTCGCGACAATAATTCAACTGAATCAGTCTGGTCCGGGTCTGCGACGCTTTTTCTTTCTCCAATTTGCGCCATTAAACTCACCGTCCAAATTAGAGGGTGAGCCAAAGGTCGGGTTCTCCACCCCTCCGCGCGTACACTCTTCCGGGCTCCGGACTAAATCAACCGTTTGTAATTAGTACAATGCAACGTTATTGATGTGTCGCAGGAATTTGGTTAGTTGCGATTATTGGTGGATTCGGAACCAGCACTGCAGAACGACTGATACATTCTCTCTAGCGAAGAACAATCGCCAAATTAATTAATAACATATTGCCGATGAAATACGCAGCCCGATTCGATGGATGACGAAAATTTCATTGTTGTTTATGATGCAAACAGTCCTGCCGCTTTGAGCCAAAAGGGCCATTCTGGATAATTAATTTCGCATTTCGTTCCTGGGTTGCCCTGTCTCGGATGCCTTCACTGCCACCGATTTTCGAGTGTCCTCTTTATCCTGCTCGCCATTCCGCCTTTCATTCCATCTCGCATTCCTTTAGTTTAAAAACTGATCAAGAAAAAATCAACTTGAACGTTTTTGTTTAATCTTTTCTGAGTCGTTTGGAGCGGAA
>NW_026019116.1:8671711-8679616 GCF_020466585.1 Dendroctonus ponderosae | reverse complement strand
TGATACATCATTTTCATTGGAAAGAGACCAGGAATGCAACAAGCCAAGTAAAAGACACCGGGGCCTTTCCAGTTCCCAAATAATCAACATTTTCTGTCTATTTTGAACGTTTTTTCAGCGATCGCAATCTTCAACGGACGATATCTTCCGTATTATCGACGCACAACTTTCATGTTCGCTATTGGGCAACTAAAAATCGTGAGAATCAACGAAACATTGATTTGTTGTTGAATCATCAAAGCATTCTGGTTCATTTCTATCGTCAGAGGGCTGATTCAAGTGGGCATCAACCAAAGTTGATTAACAGAAGCATTTAGTTCAGTATTCTGCCTCAACGTTTAAAATTCCCTCACGCTCTTTTTAGTGGCACCTCAATCCTTACCAGGCAGCCCTGGTGTACTGGCTGGTCTTTTCTGGTACTGCAATTGTTTACGCTACAATTGCATTAATTTTTTCCAGTAAAATCGGCCATTATTTGCTAATAAGTATGATTCAAAGGACGTCCGTCTGTCCCCCATCCTCCTAACGTTCTGCTACGCCTCTCGCAATGGAATACGTGGGGGGCACCATGTAGAACGTAATAATTACTATTTATGCGTAAAATATAATTAAATGCAATGATTATTATGTCGAAAGGTATTAAATGCGCAAAGGGACTGGCCATGCATGTTTCGTACCCGAGGAAATCAAACTATTCGTCGAGTGAATGGCGGCAAAGTGAAAGAAAAGTGTAAATTAGGGAGAATAATCACGGTTGATGAAACTGAACATTTAGAGCCGCGCATAGAATGTTCATCCCGAAATGTAAAATGGTTTTCTCTTAATGAACCGAGGGCCGTTCCACACACGTCCCGTAACATTTCAGTTATTCTATATAGAATTTTTCCGGGACAAGTTAGCGTCGTGACGCCGCTAATTCAATCTGGCTGCTTGCTGCGAAAATTTTGTTATTTTTCCAGAAGTTTTATATTTGATAAAAGCGCCGGAACGATGGGACTTGTTTTTAAGTTGCCTCTTTCGCATCTTTTTTTCTCTCAGTGCGCGCTCGCTTAATTTTGCTGGCGTTTACGTTGACGTAATTCTGTTAGTCTCTCTGAATTTAATTGGATGACAATTTGGCGTTACATTAATGGACCTGGATGTTGTTTTGCGACGTGGTTCCGGTCAATCTCTCTGCTCCCTCAATCCCTCAATTTGGTGCGTGTTTACAGTGCAAATCGTTGCCTGAACCATTTCTTCTTTCGTTCAGCTAGTTGGTTCAGAAGGACTTCAAAAAACGCTTCTTTCTTCAACTGAGTGCTGAAATGAATAATTGAGGAGGAAAAACAATTGATAGCCGTCCGCCTGTCCTGGATATATAGTTGGCGTGTATTTGAAACGTGTAATTAAATATATTTTAATTATTAGTCCCTCGACGGGTGGGAGACCAGTGGAATCGTCCAGATAAGGGGACAATCGGCGGGATATTAGAGAGTTTTTAGGCCCCGTAAAATTACGTTGGCCTTAAACGCTAAACGTTATAATGATACGGTGTTCAAGCAAATAAGGTTAAGTGCGTTTTTTAGTTTTTGGTACCGCGCTTGGGGCACGCTTAATAAAATAAACCTCACTTTATTGTTTTCTTATCCCGTTTTGWTTGGAAAAGRTTCAAAGRTMGTTTAAGTTTGTTTGCAAACATTGCCTGCCTTTCTGCACCGACATKATCAGGGAGATGTGGATCACGAWTTAATAAGAGGCTTAATTTTACAMGACATMTTTGACCCACCKGTTGTTGCAAGCCGAAGAGMTATTTTTWATTTCGAAAATATYGAGCYCSGAGATYGCCTYATCAATTTTAGGTTTCAGAAGGAACATATTAAATAAAAATTCAAAATCAAATAGTTAGGTTATGGGTTAGAGGTTAGAACCTGTGCTTGCGATGTCAGTAGTGTTGCCAAAGTTCAAATTTGCCCAAGCAATTTTCACATAAAATCCGTAATTACGCCATAATGGCGTAAGCTAATCAACGAAAAARAATCTTATTTAAATTTACAAGGATTTCTTAATCYATTATAGCCACTAATTTYATYAAKAATATYAGAAATAAGTCAAATATGTCAACACCGTCGTTCTGCTCTTTAACGCGATGCTTATTAACGCTACCSCYACTCGTACGTAAATAAMRGAACACGTTATCCTCGAATAACGTAAACGGTTATTTCTTGACTAATGCGCACGCTCAGAAGAACGSATAACGTAAAACGTGTRGCAATTAAGGGGCCTAAAAACTGCCTATTCTAATGTGTTTTAGWGCTGTTATTAGGCCGGCATATTAAAGTTATAAAGTAATTTTTTCCGTTTCCGCACGCCTCGTTTTCCATTATGCCCCAAGGGCGTGTTATTTCGGTTGCACCTGCTCTTTATTGGGGTCGTTTTCACATACCTCGCACGATTCCCTTGAGCAGCGCGAAAAGATGTGTTTAAGTGTGTGTGTGTGTGTCATCGCCAACTAATTTCGATAAATCCACGTCTCATTAAGAGGCCCAATCCAAATATAAACAGCCGCTATAATAGTGTCATAATATTATTTTTCAATTACGTTCAATTTATACAGTACGTAGTACATCTTTTCCGTAAAACTATAAAGCGCACGTTAAAGTAAATTGAATTAAACACGTTTTATACGCCTTCCGGTCGTATAAATGGGCCCCGATGCCGTCCAGGGCCGGTTGGTGGGGCGGCCATCAAAAAGCGCGCAGACGACACAGTGCTGATGCGAAAAGCCCATGTGGAAAGTGGATGAAACTATCGGACGAAACCAACAATAAAAATTATTTACAGCGACAGCACTGATTAATACGAGCGAATCTAAATGAAATTTTCGCAATCGCTTTAAAATCTAATTTGCAGGCACTTTAATGGGCCAGCTTTAGAATGGCCTCGGGCGATACATCATTATTAAATTAGTTTGTCAGGGATATAAAACGTAATATGCGTCTGGTCCGGTCCCGGTTTGCACAGGGAGATAAATAAGACCCATAAGTATTACGCGGGCAATAATGGAAAATCGTCTATTGATATGTTTTGCGGCCTAAATCACGGAAAAAACGCTGTTTTTTTTTTAGTTGAAATCTTCCGGTTTCCCTTGAAGCCAGGCATTTTAGTTGAAATGAATGGACGGCACTGTAGCGTCAACTCACAACACCCACAAGACTTGATAATAAATTAAAATAAAGTAGCCCTGCGTAATTCTCGAAACGGCGCTAATAAATATTTATAAGTTTTCATTACAAAGAAACAGGCTGACAGTTCAACACATTCCTATTAAACATATTTATTGCCCCGAGGGCACGCCATTAAAATACGGTTTATATATTTCGTGTTTTTTTGCCTTTGCTCTGCAGACGCACACTCGTACACACACAAGACGCTCTTCTGTGCGCTTGGAAATAAATTAGTGTTATTTATTAAAATAAATGGAACTTGACGCCGCCAGAGATGGATTTATGATATTTACTTCATCTTCTCAGTTGATTTAAACTGGGGTTTGTCGCAAAGGAAAACACACCGATCCGGCAGGACGACTTCGATTAAATGGGCCAGTTAGTGATCGTTTTGTCCATATTTTATTAATTGAAGCCCCTCTCGAGGCCGCCTCCAATATATTTTAAATAACTAATGGAATGCCTAAATTAACAATAGCCCAGTCTCCAAATAGACATTTAATTTAATTACCTGGCAGGGTTAATTAGCCTATTTAATAAACCATTACCGGCTAGTGGGGAAAATGCACTTTGTGTATTACTATTTGCACCACAAGGCTTTTGATAGAGGAAGGCAACGTGGCAGCTGTCGTTCTTTGATTGTATGAGCGGATCGCTTTAAATATGCAGAAACTGTTTGGCTCTCGCATTATTTCACCCATTCCGATCGCTAACTGAACCCTTTCGTTTTCAAAACTTTCCAATTTGTCCCCCTTTTCCGTTTCCATTTGAAAGTAGGCCTGGGCGACACTGTGTTGAGTTGCGCTTTTGAGTTGTTGCCGCTCTTTGAGTTAATGAGCTGTAGCTCATTGGTTAATGGGTTATAACTCGCTTATGGATGACGGAGACTGGAATTAACATTTTAAAAAAGGCATCAAGATTTTTTATGAGTAGGGTTTTACCAGCTGCGAAACGGAGCGCGTTGGCGCACCAAGCCATTAGCGCAGCACTGCGCCAACTCCTAAAAATTTACTGAAATCATTTTCGGGCGAAACGATTGCTTGAATATATAAACCGCCTCAGGGCGATGAGGGTGACGAGTTTTCCAAATCATTGTTACATGATTTTGCTGTCTCTGAGCGTTTTTTGGGAAAACTGTAATTTTTTCGAAAAGAACCAAGAGAACTTTGGTTTGTTTTTGTCCCAAACTTAAAGGTAAAACGGGTATTCGAAAAAGACGATAAAGAAGACCAAGCTATAAAGACGACGAGTTTTCTTGTAAAATCGATCTCTTAATTTTCTTGCATAAAAGACGTTCAGTTTGTGGGAATTTTACAGTAAAACGTGTTTAGAGAGAGTTTTGTTTACAAATATTGACATAAAATTGAAGAGACCGGAATTTCAAAAAACTAAATTATTCACAGCGACGAAGGTGACAAGTTTTCCAAATAATTGATAGTAAACTTTCGCTTGTTCTGTTCGGGGAAATATTTTTGCGAAAAAATCCAGAAATAATTATTATGGTTCAAGAAAACATTTACAAAGCTTTCGCTAAAAAAGTCAATGAAATTATCTGGTTTTTGTGCCAAATTCGAAGCTGAAAAGGGTTTTCTAAAAGTCCCTGCAAAGCGATGCATGAGGCGAATTTTCTAACAAAATTAATTTAATTTCTAACAAATCTTTAATTTTTCTCTAATCTAATCTAACAAAACTTTAATTTTTTCGAAAAAAACAATAGAATTTTGGTTCGCTTTTGCCCCAAATTCAATGGTAAAACGGGTATTTGAACAAGACGATAAAGAAAACCAAAGTATAAAGACGACGAGTTTTCTTGTAAAATCGATCTTTTAATTTTGTTGCATAAACGACTCTTGGTTTGCCAGAATCTTACAGTAAAACGTGTTGCTTATAACTTTCGCTCGTTCTGTTCGGAAAAATATTTTTGGAAAAAATCCAGAAAAAGTTATTATGTTTCGAGAAAAATGTTCACAAAGCTTTCGGTAAAAAAGTCAATAAACTTATCTGGTTTTTGTGCCCAATTCGAAGCTGAAAAGGGTTTTCTGAAATTCCCTGCAAAGCGATGCATGAGGCGAATTTTCTAACCAAATTAATTTTGTCATTTTTCGCTGAAAAGACCCCATGATTGTCAGGAAAGAAGAGAAGCATCAGAAAATAATGATTTTTTTGCGCTTTTGCTTAAAAACTTTGGGTTTTGTAGTCGGTTTTTGAAAAAACTAATGATTTTCGGGAAAAAACAGGAGAAATTTATTTCAGTTTTTGGCCCGCATTCGACACTGGAAAAAGTGTTTGTAAAATCCCGACAAAGCTATAAATCTATCCTGTAATTTTTCGCGTAAACGACTTCCAGATTGTCAATATTTTTAAGTAAAACTCTCCAAAATAGCGCGTTTTTCAGTAGGAGGTAAAGCATGAAAAAAATTCAGTCGAAACTAAAAAACCGCAGTTTTCTTAACAAATTCCACAGTCTTCAGAGGGATGGGGGTGACGAGTTTTTCAAATGATTTATTACAAGCTTTCGCAAATTTTCTTCGAAGAAAGAGAATCCCTTAAGATTGTCAGTATTTTAACGGCAATAATCTAAAATCAACTAAAAAAAAAGGCCATCAAGTTGACCCAGCCCGTGGACAATTTAACTAAGAAAAAATGTGTCCGGATCGCGTTTAGCACATATCGGGGGGCTTTCGAACACTTTTGGGGCGTTAGTGGGATCCCATCTGTATCGAAGCAATCATTCAAATCTGAAACCATTGATAAACAAAAGCTTGTAGTGACTTTCGCTTTTTCGTCGTATTTACGCATATTATAAGCTAATGCGGCAACACGTTGAGCGACAAATTAGCCCCAAATTGGCCCCTATCGAAAAACAATTAACCGAAAAATGTAAATACAATCGGCGCAAAACGCTCGGCTCTGAGCCGATATTAAATGAAATTTATGAAAATCAGCGACAATATTGGCGGGCATCGGTGGCCATTCAGCCCCCGTAAATATGTAGAAAATCGCGAAATGATAATGCCCGGTTCGCGCGCTCCCAAATTAACTTGAACCTTCAATTTTTGATGAATTAATTTTGCGGAATTTATCGGTACAAAACTGTTGCGATTTTGTTAATTTGTCCGCTTTTAATTCCCGGACAACGCCGATATTTCATATGGGTGGGTGTCGGGCGATTCTTGTACAACAACGCGCACACGTTTAATTGTTGTTCGTTTTTTCGGTTGTTCTCACGCAATGATTGACTGGTTTATTGGCCGTTTGATTGACTCTTCACAAACGCCCATCGAGGTGCTGAAGATACGCATTAATAACAAAAGAGTTGACCATAAAGCAACTCGTGCCGATATCGGTTTCTTACAAGGCGAGCACCAAATCGGTCGATAATATTAATAAATCACGTTAATGCAAACTGGGAGAATATGTTCTGCACAACATTCACGTCATATAAACTCCAGGCCATGGTAATTAGCAATAATTAAAAGCGGCGTATATGGCCGCAATAAGAAGTTATCGGTGCGTGTTGATGGGCCTCAACTTTTCATTATAATGCTGCAAATGGCATCTTATATCATGCCATCTCGCATAAAACCTGTGCGTTTTTCACTAATTTGCTCATTGAAATCCAGTTTTTAACACTGACAAAAACCGGTAGTTGCAATTTTTCCATCACTTTGTGACCAATCAGATAATCCAGGCTGGAAACATCGCCAACCATAGAAATAAAACCGTAATTCTTCGCGATCACGTCCCGTACCCTTTTCCAATTAAGATTTATATTGAACCTGAAATAATACCTTTTCATTTTTAATATATTTCCAATGAAACTTTTAATTGAATTCCCTTCTCCGACTTATTTTTATATAAGTTTCATAACTCAATATTAGCGCCTTAATAATGTATTGTTGGGTGGAAAATACAAGCGGCAAGTGAGAGAGTAAATTAAGTTTTATTTTTGTTTCGGCGGTCTTTTTTTAGTTCGTTTTTCACCGTTTTTCCCCTGCCAAGCTCGGTCTGGCCGAGAAAAACTGCTCTATAATTTCCAGCAATAAAATTATGCCTTATTGGTTCGGTTTCCTTTATGCAGATGTGCAGTTTATGCTTTCGCCAGTTCTAATTAAACCAATGGGAGAGTTTGTAGGGTATTTTGTTGTTTCCGGGGATTCGTTGCAGTTGCGATTTAGTCAGAAAACGTTTAGTTAGTTAAAAAGGCAACTAGCTGAGCAACAGCTGACGGCGCAGTCGGTAGGTTTTCGTGGATGATCAATCAAGAAGCGACCTTCTGCTCCTCCACTGGGGACCCAAAGAATGGAATGTGTGCGTGTTGTCGGTCTACACTTTCCATTCAAACGACCTGGGCCAACTCGACCCTGATTATTCGACGGGTCGGACCCAAGCGACGCTTCTTTCCCTGCGACGCCACCGTCGGCCTCCGCCGTCTTCGATTCCCCGTCCCGTGCGTTTCCACTTGTTCCGGTCTCGCTTCTTTTTGCTCGCTGGTCGTCTTCGTGTGGGCGAGCCACGTTGCCAGCTCGCAGCGTCTCAAGCCGTCGCCCCCATCTACCCCCTTTCGATGGTCAACGCTAGAGGAATGCATGTTTTATTGATTGCGTGGCTCCAAGGGACGAGGCCACTGATTTTCCCTGTCTGGCTACTCAATTTCGTCCTGCTTGAGAGGCTTTGATGATGTACAAATTGAGCGTTCTTG
>NW_026019116.1:8667628-8670712 GCF_020466585.1 Dendroctonus ponderosae | reverse complement strand
GTGAAGGTTCATTAGTAAGGGGACGAAATTGCAAGAAGCTTCTTGGCTTCGTTCTCGACTGCGAATTTTTATTTCGATGAAGCTGCGTTTTCACATTTTCTGTCGTTCTTCTTTGCGGGCATGTAAAAAATTGGTTCATGCATGGAATCCATGGCAATTTTTTTTCTTTTTTTAATACTCGACGCGCAGCATTTTGCATAACTTGCGATGCAACTCGGATCGGTTTGATAGGGGCGCGTTTGACAGTGTAAACACTTTTCACTTTCACATTATATGACTTTGAATTGATTTTTCCGCTCTGTAGTTGAACGATTTTTCCATTATTTTCACAGCTGCTTAATGCACCTTCCGATATGTTCAAAAAGAATCGTGAATAAGTTGGCCGGACCGCCGTTTTTCCCACGGTCGTTTCGAATAATCGCCGCCGCTCAATTATTAAATCCATATAAAATGTAATAATAGACGATTGCCGGATCATGTTCCTGATTTATTTAATATAAATTGGGGTTTGGTTGCATTCCCGTCGAAAGCCTATCGGAGTACGTTGGATGTTTGGCAAATTAAAACCGTGTGACAGTTTTGTTTTTGTTTGCAAGCGATTTATTGAATTCGCGGCGTTTATTTAATTTTATGTAATTGAGTGTCTGCAATCGATCAGCCATAATTGGCCGTTAATGGTCCATCGAACAATGCGAATATCAATGGGGACAAGTGAAAGATCTAAGACAAAACACGTCGCGTGCCAGACAACAAGACAACACCCATCAGCAGTGGTGGCGCATCGTGTTTCCATTACTTCTTCTTACAAATGACTCGGCTTAAATGATGCATAAGTTGTCTGCATAATGTGCCTAATATGTGCCAGTAGCGTATTAATTCGTCCGTAAAGTTGAAATCTTTGGTTTATAGAAAATGTGTGCTGCCTGCTCTCCCCTCCCGCTAACGAGCCGCCCTGTACTGAACATTATAATAGCATATTGTTATGAGCATGTATGGGTGCGATCGAAATGTCTCATTGTTTGCCAGGGTAATTATTTTCCTTTAAAGCGCCGACCGATCATTAACATATTGAGAAATTGTTGCAAAGCGACGATTTAATGCGACACTTGGCTGGATCATCATCGATGGGTCCTGATGATGGCGAACGGTTGGAACGGACGGAAACGTCCGCCGCAGACTGGCCAATTTTCCATTATCCAGTCCACTAAAACTGAACAATTTCGGTCGTAAAAACCGTCGGCAATAAAGCCCTTTGCCGACTGTTTATCTCCGGTTTCATTGCGAAAACGACGCTTTTCACTTTATTACTGGCATCTTGTTAGATACACTGTGTTGTGCTTTTTATTGTTGTTTAACGGTGACTTTTTCACGGCTTGTTGTTTGCCGCTCAAACAACAAGTTTGTTTCGGCAAACATGATGGAGAATCGGCAGAAAATCAGGGAATTAAAATCGGAATAGAAGAAGGCTGGCAAATGTACCTACATGGTGGTTTCCCTTTCAAATTGCAGTGTTTTTCGGGAAAAAACGACGCGACTGAATCGCTGTGCAAACGTTGTGCACAATACATGAATTAGAGCGGCAATTTATGGAAAATATTTTCTCATTAGTTGAAAGGCGCCCGAACAGAATTTCTAATAAACAGAAATTGATTACGTATATTTTACTCCTTTTTCGCATTGGACGGGAGCTGAGCTGAAATTATTTTTAATTAAGTTAATTAGAGTTGATTTATGGCGGACGATAAAAATATTAAATTAAATACAGCGATAAAAATAAAAAGCGAAGGGCAGCAGGGAGAGGCGCTGAGTTGCGCGATTCAATGGCTGACTTTAATTTGGCCTCAATCGTTAATTATCCGGGGGGGTGAAAATTTTTCTTCCCCACCGCCTTCTTGCCCCCATTGTGTGTTTCGTCTCGCTGAAATCCATCAGCAATTCCGCTTGAATCAATTGAAATCGACGAAATTAAAGATTTAGCCGGGCCGAGTATGTCACTGTCACGCTATTCGTACCGTAATTTTTATAATATTCATATTTTCCTTTAATTTTTCCCCATCATTTTCTCGTTGTGCATTATTAAGCGCTGCAACTGCCAGACCACCCACCCCCAGCTTACGACAACCCGAATCGATACTAAAATATTGCATGTTATTGTCGTATCATTAAACTTCGCTTTTTACGATACAAATAGTTAAGAGACGTAATTTTTTTTCAATTATTCAACGGCGCCGTGTACGATGTCTCTTACCTATTTTACGTTTAAACCAAATCCGAGTGGTTGCCGTATAATTAGGTTAATAATACAATAAAAATACAACGTCGCCTTGTAATGATACGGAATGGACGTTATCGGACTCACTGGAAATACGGGGGCGCGCAATCTCTTTTGCCTTTTGAACGGTGTGAAAACCCCTAAACTGGAATCGCCCGGTATAAAACGGCCGATTTAACATGGATAAATGTATTGAATAAACTTACATAGTCGTTAGCTTGAAGATGGTTCTTTGAAAACTCGCTGGAAATTATAGGGGGGAATGTCGTAGAATTACCTCGATGTGTATTTCGAATAGTTCAGCACAATAAAGTATAGGATCGGAGCAGTTCCACTAAGTAAAACAAAGTAGCCGATGAAATATTCATTTCATTACAGGTAGATTTTTTGTGTTTATTGTTTTGTTTTCTCTAAAATTGATCGTTTGCCCAATATCGGAGGCGAGTCAAACTCACAATGTAAATGGGAAGTTTTCACGGGAGGTCCAGAAAAATGTTCAGGCATTTTCCTACTACTGACTAGAAAAAATTAATCGAATCTCAACTGGAAATTTCTTTGCCATCAAATTCTTTGAGCGTGTGGAATGGTTGAAACGGGATTGAAACTGCTAACACAAATGAGATAAAACTCAATCTTTTCAATCAAGAAAGGAACATTTTCTCTAGGAATTAGTCGAAATGACATTTTCTTTTTGGATCAGTTGTTGAAAAAGTGTTGAAATTGACTTTGGAATTTCCAAAATTCACATTAAAATGTCACTTTCACAAAAACTTAGAGCGTATTGAGCCAAATTTCATTTACTATCGGTTTGG